>NC_140668.1:628722-686664 GCF_054131305.1 Coturnix japonica
ATAAAGGGGATGGGGGGGGTAAGGGGGATAGGGGGTATAATGGGGTGGGGGGAGGATAAGGGGGATGGGGGGGGATAAAGGACACAAAAAGAGGAGTCAGTGTGTTTATGGGGAGGGGGCTTTGCTGTCCTAATAGGGCCCAACAGCACCCAAGGGTGGGGGGGGTTGAAAGCCTTGATGGGGCCCTAGGAAATCAATGGGGGCTGTAGGGGGGTATAGGGCACATTGGGAGGGCTGTGGGGTGCTATGGGGCCCATTGGGGTGGCTATAGGGTGCTATAGGGGGCTATAGGGGGCTGTAGGGGGATCTATTGGGTGCTATGGGGCCCATTGGGGTGGCTGTGGGTTGGTATAGGGGGCTGTAGGGGGGCTATAGGGTGCTATAGGGCCCATAGGGGTGACTGTAGGGTGCTATAAGGGGCTATAAGGGCTGTAGGGGGATCTATTGGATGCTATGGGGCCCATTGGGGTGGCTGTAGAGTGCTATAGGCGGCTGTAGGGTGCTATAGGGGGCCGTAGAGTGCTATAGGGGGCTGTAGAGTGCTATAGGGGGCTGTAGAGTGCTATAGGGGGCTGTAGAGTGCTATAGGGGCTGTAGGGGGCTATTGGGTGCTATGGGGCCCATTGGGGTGACTGTAGGGTGCTATAGGGGGCTGTAGGGGGGCTATTGGGCACTATAGGGCCCATTGGGGTGGCTGTAGGGTGATATACGGGGCTGTTGGGGGGAATATAGTGTGCTATAGGGCCCATTGGGGTGGCTGGTAGGGTGTTATGGGGCCCATAGGGGTGGCTGTAGGGTGCTTTGGGGCCCATTGGGGTGGCTGTAGGGTGCTATAGGGGGCTGTAAGGGGGGCTATAGTGTGTTATAGGGCCCATAGGGGTGGCTGTAGGGTGCTATAGGGCCCATTGGGGTGGCTGTAGGGTGCTATAGGGGACTGTAAGGGGGCTATAGGGTGCTATAGGGCCCATTGGGGTGGCTGTAGGGTGCTATGGGGCCCATTGGGGTGGCTGTAGGGTGCTATAGGGGGCTATAAGGGGGGCTATAGTGTGCTATAGGGTCCATTGGGGTGGCTGTAGGGTGCTATAAGGGGCTATAAGGGCTGTAGGGGGGGCTATTGGGTGCTATGGGACCATTGGGGTGGCTGTAGGGTGCTATAGGGGGCTGTAGGGGGGCTATTGGGTGCTATGGGGCCAATTGGGGTGGCTGTAGGGTGCTATAGGGTCCATTGGGGTGGCTGTAGTGTGCTATAGGGCAGCTATTGGTCACTATAGGGCCCATTGGGGTGGCTGTAGGGCACTATAGGCCCTATGTGAATCCCATAGGGGTCCAATGAATCCCCCCCTCATTAATTAAGCCCCCGTTAATCACCTGAATCCCACGATCTCGAAGCAGTAGGGGGCGCTATTAGGTACTATGGGGTGGCTGTAGGGTGCTATGGGGCCCATTGGGGTGGCTGTAGGGTGCTATAGGGGAGCTATTGGTCACTATAGGGCCCATAGGGGTGGCTGTAGGGTGCTATAGGGTGCTATAGGGGGCTGTAGGGGGCTGTAAGGGGGGCTATAGTGTGCTATGGGGCCCATTGGGGTGGCTGTAGGGTGCTATAGTGGGCTATAGGGCAGCTATTAGTCACTATAGGGCCCCATAGGGGTCCAATGAATCCCCCCTCATTAATTAGGGCCCAATTAATCACCTGAAGCCCACGATCTCGAAGCAGTAGGGGGCGCTATTAGGTACTATGGGGTGGCTGTAGGGTGCTATGGGGCCCATTGGGGTGGCTGTAGGGTGCTATAGGGGAGCTATTGGTCACTATAGGGCCCATTGGGGTGGCTGTAGGGTGCTATATGGGGCTGTAAGGGGGGCTATAGGGTGCTATAGGGTCCATTGGGGTGGCTGTAGGGTGCTATAGGGTGCTATAGGGGGCTGTAGGGGGGCTATAGGGTGCTATAGGGCCCATTGGGGTGGCTGTAGGGTGCTATAAGGGGCTATAAGGGCTGTAGGGGGATCTATTGGGTGCTATGGGGCCCATTGGGGTGGCTGTAGAGTGCTATAGGGGGCTGTAGGGGGCTATAGGGTGCTATAGGGTCCATTGGGGTGGCAGTAGGGTGCTATAGGGCAGCTATTAGTCACTATAGGGCCCATAGGGGTGGCTGTAGGGTGCTATAGGGGGCTATATGGGGTTGTAAGGGGGGCTATAGTGTGCTATGGGGCGCATTGGGGTGGCTATAGGGTGCTATAGGGCCCATTGGGGTGGCTGTAGGGTGCTATAGGGGCTGTAGGGGGCTATAGTGTGCTATAGGATCCATTGGGGTGGCTGTAGGGTGTTATAGGGGAGCTAATGGTCACTATAGGGCCCATTGGGGTGGCTGTAGGGTGCTATGGGGCACATTGGGGTGGCTATAGGGTCCTATAAGGGACTGTAGGGGGGCTATAGGGTGCTATAGGAGGCTGTATGGCAGCTATTGGGCACTATAGGGCCCACTGGGGTGGCTGTAGTGTGCTATAGGGCAGCTATTAGTAACTATAGGGCCCCATAGGGGTCCGATGAACCCCCCCCTCATTAATTAAGCCCCTATTAATCACCTGAATCCCACGATCTCGAAGCAGTAGGGGGAGCTATTAGGTACTATGGGGTGGCTGTAGGGTGCTATAGGGCAGCTATTAGTCACTATAGGGCCCATAGTGGTGGCTGTGGGGCACTATAGGCCCTATGTGAATCCCATAGGGGTCCAATGAACCCCCCCCCCATTAATTAAGCCCCTATTAATCACCTGAATCCCACGATCTCGAAGCAGTAGGGGGAGCTATTAGGTACTATGGGGTGGCTGTAGGGTGCTATGGGGCCCATTGGGGTGGCTGTAGGGTGCTATAAGGGGCTGTAAGGGGGGCTATAGTGTGTTATAGGGTCCATTGGGGTGGCTGTAGGGTGCTATGGGGGGCTGTAGGGGGGCTATTGGGTGCTATAGGGCCCATTGGGGTGGCTGTAGTGTGCTATAGGGGAGCTTTTAGGCACTATGGGACCCATTGGGGTGGCTGTGGGGTGCTATGGGGCCCATTGGGGTGGCTGTAGGGCACTATGGGCCCTATGTGAATCCCATAGGGGTCCAATGAACCCCCCCTTCATTAATTAAGCCCCCGTTAATCACCTGAATCCCACGATCTCGAAGCAGTAGGGGGAGCTATTGGGCTCTATAGGGCCCATTGGGGTGGCTGTAGGGTGCTATGGGGCCCATTGGGGTGGCTGTAGGGTGCTATAGGGCCCATTGGGGTGGCTGTAGGGTGCTATAGGGGGATATAGGGGGCTGTAAGGGGGGCTATAGTGTGCTATGGGGCCCATTGGGGTGGCTGTGGGTTGGTATAGGGGGCTGTAGGGGGGCTATAGGGTGCTATAGGGCCCATAGGGGTGGCTGTAGGGTGCTATGGGGCCCATAGGGGTGGCTGTAGGGTGCTATAGGGCCCATAGGGGTGGCTGTAGGGTGCTATGGGGCCCATTGGGGTGGCTGTAGGGTGCTATAGGGTGCTATAGGGGGCTGTAAAGGGGGCTATAGTGTGCTATAGGGTCCACTGGGGTGGCTGTAGGGTGCTATAAGGGGCTATAAGGGCTGTAGGGGGATCTATTGGGTGCTATAGGGCCCATTGGGGTGGCTGTAGGGTGCTATAGGGCCCATATGGCTGGCTGTGGGGTCCTATGGGCCCTATGTGAATCCCATAGGGGTCCAATGAACCCCCCCCTCATTAATTAAGGCCCCATTAATCACCTGAATCCCACGATCTTGAAGCAGTAGGGGGAGCTATTAGGTACTATGGGGTGGCTGTAGGGTGCTATAGGGGGCTGTAGGGGGGCTACAGTGTGCTATAGGGTCCATTGGGGTGGCTGTAGGGTCCTATAGGGGGCTGTAGGGGAGCTATTGGGTGCTATAGGGCCCATTGGGGTGGCTGTAGGGTGCTATAGGGGGCTATAGGGGGTTGTAAGGGGGGCTATAGTGTGCTATGGGGCGCATTGGGGTGGCTGTAGGGCGCTATAGGGCCCATTGGGGTGGCTGTAGGGTGCTATAAGGGCTGTAGGGGGATCTATTGGGTGCTATGGGGTGGCTGTAGGGTGCTATAGGGGGCTGTAGGGGGGCAATTGGGTGCTATAGGGCCCACTGGGGTGGGTATAGGGTGCTATAGGGGGCTGTAGGGCAGCTATTAGTCACTATAGGGTCCATTGGGGTGGCTATAGGGTGCTACAAGGGGCTATAAGGGCTGTAGGAGGAGCTATAGGGTGCTATAGGGTCCATTGGGGTGGCTATAGGGTGCTATAGGGGGTTGTAGGGGGGCTATTGGGTGCTATAGGGCCCATTGGGGTGGCTGTAGGGTGCTATGGGGCCCATTGGGGTGGCTGTAGGGTGCTATAGGGCCCATTGGGGTGGCTGTAGGGTGCTATAGGGGGCTGTAGGGGGGCTATTGGGTGCTATAGGGCCCATTGGGGTGGCTGTAGGGTGCTATAGGGCCCATAGGGGTGGCTGTAGGGTGCTATAGGGGGCTGTAGGGGGGCTATTGGGTGCTATAGGGCCCATTGGGGTGGCTGTAGGGTGCTATAGGGCCCATAGGGGTGGCTGTAGGGTGCTATAGGGCGCATTGGGGTCGGTGTAGGGTGCTATAGGGGGCTGTAGGGCAGCTATTAGGCACTATAGGGCCCATTGGGGTGGCTGTAGGGTGCTATAAGGGGCTATAAGGGCTGTAGGGGGATCTATTGGGTGCTATAGGGCCCACTGGTGTGGCTGTAGGGTGCTATAGGGTGCTATAGGGGGCTGTAAGGGAGGCTATAGTGTGCTATAGGGCCCATTGGGGTGGCTATAGGGTGCTATAGGGGGCTGTAGGGGGGCTATAGGGTGCTATTGGGCCCATTGGGGTGGCTGTAGGGTGCTATAGTGGGCTATAGGGCAGCTATTAGTCACTATAGGGCCCCATAGGGGTCCAATGAATCCCCCCTCATTAATTAAGGCCCCATTAATCACCTGAATCCCACGATCTCAAAACAGTAGGGGGAGCTATTGGGCTCTATAGGGCCCATTGGGGTGGCTGTAGGGTGCTATAGGGCACATTGGGGTGGCTGTAGGGTGCTAGAGGGGGCTATAGGGGGCTGTAGGGGGGCTATAGTGTGCTATGGGGCCAATTGGGGTGGCTGTAGGGTGCTATGGGGCCCATTGGGGTGGCTGTAGGGTGCTATAGGGTCCATTGGGGTGGCTGTAGGTTGCTATGGGGCCCATTGGGGTGGCAGTAGGGTGCTATAGGGTCCACTGGGGTGGCTGTAGGGTGCTATAGTGGGCTGTAGGGCAGCTATTAGTCACTATAGGGCCCATTGGGGTGGCTGTAGGTTGCTATGGGGCCCATTGGGGTGGCTGTAGGGTGCTATAGGGCCCATTGGGGTGGCTATAGGGTGCTATGGGGCCCATTGGGGTGGCTGTAGGGTGCTATAGGGGGCTGTAGGGGGGCTATAGTGTGCTATAGGGTCCATTGGGGTGGCTGTAGGGTCCAAGAGGGGACCGTAGGGGGGGCTATAGGGTGCTATAGGGCCAATTGGGGTGGCTGTAGGGTGCTATAAGGGGCTATAAGGGGGGCTATAGTGTGCTATAGGGCCCATTGGGGTGGCTGTAGGGTGCTATAGGGGGCTGTAGGGGGGCTATAGTGTGCTATAGGGTCCACTGGGGTGGCTGTAGGGTGCTATAGGGCAGCTATAGGGCCCATAGTGGTGGCTGTAGGGTGCTATAGGGGAGCTATTGGGTGCTATAGGGCCCATTGGGGTGGCTGTAGGGTGCTATAGGGGGCTATATGGGGTTGTAAGGGGGGCTATAGTGTGCTATGGGGCGCATTGGGGTGGCTGTAGGGTGCTATGGGGCCCATAGGGGTGGCTGTAGGGTGCTATAGGGCCCATTGGGGTGGCTTTAGGGTGCTATAGTGTGCTATAGGGCCCATTGGGGTGGCTGTAGGGTGCTGTAGGGGGCTGTAGGGGGGCTATAGTGAGCTATAGGGCCCATTGGGGTGGCTGTAGGGTCCTATATAGGAGCTATTAGTCACTATAGGGCCCATAGTGGTGGCTGTGGGGCCCTATGGGCCCTATGTGAATCCCATAGGGGTCCAAAGAACCCCCCCTGATTAATTAAGCCCCCATTAATCACCTGAATCCCACGATCTCGAAGCAGCTCTTGTCGAAGTGCTGGGAGCAGAAATAAATGTACTTGGACGATGGGTCCCAGCGACCGGCTCCGCTCGCGTCCAAACGGCGGCTGTTCTCCAGCCATAGGGCACGGCGAGGGCTGTCCTTCATGGGGAGCCTATGGGGGATATAGGGGGATATGGGGTATGGGGGGTATATGGGGATATGGGGGGTATAGGGGGTATGGGGGGTATAGGGGGTATAGGGGGTATATGGGGTATAGGGGGTATATGGGGGATATGGGGATATGGGGGGTATGGGGGGTATGGGGGGTATGGGGGGTATGGAGGGTATGGGGGGTATAGGGAGATATAGGGGGTATAGGGGGCATAGGGGGTATAGGGGGGATATAGGGGGTATGGGGGGATATGGGGATATAGGGGGTATAGGGGGTATAGGGGGATATAGGGGGATATAGGGGGTATAGGGGGTATAGGGGGTATAGGGGGTATAGGGGGTATAGGGGGCATAGGGGGTATAGGGGGTATAGGGGATATAGGGGGTATAGGGGGTATAGGGGATATAGGGGGGATATGGGGGGTATGGGGGGATATAGGGGGTATGGGGGGTATAGGGGGGATATGGGAGGATATAGGGGGTATAGGGGGTATAGGGGGTATAGGGGGTATGGGGGGTATAGGGGGATATGGGGGGTATAGGGGGTATGGGGTGTATAGGGGGTATAGGGGGTATAGGGAGATATAGGGGGTATAGGGGGTATATGGGGTATGGGGGGTATGGGGGGTATGGGGGGTATAGGGGGTATGGGGGGTATAGGGGGTATAGGGGGTATAGGGGGGTATAGGGGATATAGGGGGCATGGGGGGTATAGGGGGTATGGGGGGTATAGGGGGGTATGGGGGGTATGGGGGGTATGGGGGGATATAGGGGGATATGGGGGATATAGGGGGTATGGGGGGTATAGGGGGTATAGGGGGTATGGGGGGTATATGGTGGGCATAGGGGGTATAGGGGGTA
This sequence comes from Coturnix japonica, assembly GCF_054131305.1. Taxonomy (NCBI): domain Eukaryota; kingdom Metazoa; phylum Chordata; class Aves; order Galliformes; family Phasianidae; genus Coturnix; species Coturnix japonica. Next base: position 635,897 of record NC_140668.1, read on the forward strand.
TAGGGGGTATAGGGGGTAGAGGGGGTATGGGGGGTATAGGGGGTATAGGGGGTATAGGGGGTATAGGGGGTATGGGGGGATATGGGGGGATATAGGGGATATGGGGGGTATAGGGGGTATAGGGGGGACATGGGGGTATAGGGGGTATATGGGGATATGGGGGGTATGGGGGGTATAGGGGGATATAGGGGGTATAGGGGATATGGGGGATATGGGGGGATATAGGGGTATAGGGGATATAGGGGATATAGGAGAATATGGGGGGTATAGAGGGTATAGGGGATATAGGGGGGTATAGGAGATATAGGGGATATAGGGGGTATAGGGGGTATAGGGGGTATGGGGGGTATGGGGGGTATAGGGGGATATAGGGGGTATAGGGGGTATGGGGGATATAGGGGGTATGGGGGGGATATAGGGGGTATAGGGAATATAGGGGTATAGCAGGTGTAGGGGGTATAGGGGATATAGGGGGATATAGGGGATATGGGGGGTATAGGGGGGATATAGGGGGTATGGGGGGATATAGGGGATATGGGGGGGATATAGGGGGGATATGGGGGGGATATAGGGGGATTTAGGGGGGATATGGGGGGATATAGGGGATATAGGGGGTATGGGGGGTATAGGGGATATGGGAGGATATAAGGGGATATAGGGGATATGGGGGGATATAGGGGGATATAGGGGATATAGGGAATATAGGGGGCTATAGGGGATATAGGGGGATATAGGGGGATATGGGGGGATATAGGGGATATAGGGGATATGGGGGATATAGGGGATATGGGGGGATATAGGGGGGTATAGGGGATATGGGGGGATATAGGGGATATAGGGGGATATGGGGGGATATGGGGGGATATAGGGGGGATATCGGCTGCCTATTGGATGCCATAGGGCCCATAGTGCTGCCTATAGGATGCTACAGGGCCCGTAGGGCTGGCTATAGGATACTATAGGGCTCATAGGGTTGGCTATAGTATGCTATAGCGCCCATACGGTTGGCTATAGGATGCTATAGGGCCCATAGGATGCTATAGGGTCCATAAGGATGGCTATAGGATGCTATAGGGCCCAGAGGATGCTATAGGGCCCATACGGTTGGCTATAGGATGCTATAGGGCCCATAGGATGCTATAGGGCCCATACGGTTGGCTATAGGATGCTATAGGGCCCATAGGATGCTATAGGGCCCATAAGGATGGCTATAGGATGCTATAGGGCCCATAGGATGCTATAGGGCCCATAAGGATGGCTATAGGATGCTATAGGGCCCATAGGGTGCTATAGGGCCCATAGGATGCTATAGGGCCCATAGGATGCTATAGGGCCCATAGGATGCTATAGAGCCCATAGGATGCTATAGGGCCCATAGGGTGCTATAGGGCCCATAGGATGCTATAGGGCCCATAGGGTGCTATAGGGCCCATAGGGCTGGCTATAGGATGCTATAGGGCCCATAGGGTGCTATAGGGCCCATAGGGCTGGCTATAGGATGCTATAGGGCCCATAGGGTGCTATAGGGCCCATAGGGTGCTATAGGGCCCATAGGGCTGGCTATAGGATGCTATAGGGCCCAAAGGATGCTATAGGGCCCATAGGGCTGGCTATAGGATGCTATAGGGCCCATAGGATGCTATAGGGCCCAAAGGATGCTATAGGGCCCATAGGGCTGGCTATAGGGTGCTATAGGGCCCATAGGATTCTATAGGGCCCATAGGATGCTATAGGGCTCATAGGATGCCATAGGGCCCATAGGGCTGCCTATAGGACGCTATAGGTCCATAGGATTCTATAGGGCCCATAGGATGCTATAGGGCCCATAGGGTGCTATAGGGCCCATAGGGTGCTATAGGGCCCATAGGACTGGCTATAGGATGCTATTGGGCCCATAAGGATGGCTATAGGGCCCATAGGGCTGGCTATAGGATGCTATAGGGCCCATAGGATGCTATAGGGCCCATAGGGTGCTATAGGGCCCATAGGGTTGGCTATAGGATGCTATAGGGCCCATAGGATGCTATAGGGCCCATAGGGTGCTATAGGGCCCATAGGATGCTATAGGGCCCATAGGATACTATAGGGCCCATAGGGTTGGCTATAGGGTGCTATAGGGCCCATAGGATGCTATAGGGCCCATACGGTTGGCTATAGGATGCTATAGGGCCCATAGGATGCTATAGGGCCCATAGAGCTGGCTATAGGGTGCTATAGGGCCCATAGGATGCTATAGGGCCCATAAGGATGGCTATAGGATGCTATAGGGCCCATAGGATGCTATAGGGCCCATAGGGTGCTATAGGGCCCATAGGGTGCTATAGGGCCCATAGGGTGCTATAGGGCTCATAAGGATGGCTATAGGGCCCATAAGGATGGCTATAGGGCCCATAGGGCTGGCTATAGGATGCTATAGGGCCCATAGGGCTGGCTATAGGATGCTATAGGGCCCATAGGATGCTATAGGGCCCATAGGATGCTATAGGGCCCATAGGGCTGGCTATAAGAATGCTATAGGGCCCATAGGGCTGCCCATAGGATGCTATAGGGCCCATAGGATGCTATAGGGCCCATAGGGCTGGCTATAGGATGCTATAGGGCCCATAGGATGCTATAGGGCCCATAGGGCTGGCTATAGGATGCTACAGGGCCCATAGGGTCGGCTATAGGATGCTATAGGGCCCATAGGATGCTATAGGGCCCATAGGTCTGGCTATAGGATGCTATAGGGCCCATAGGATGCTATAGGGCCCATAGGATGCTATAGGGCCCATAGGGCTGGCTATAGGATGCTATAGGGCCCATAGGATGCTATAGGGCCCATAGGGCTGGCTATAGGATGCTATAGGGCCCATAGGATGCTATAGGGCCCATAGGGCTGGCTATAGGATGCTATAGGGCCCATAGGATGCTATAGGGCCCATAGGGCTGGCTATAGGATGCTATAGGGCCCATAGGATGCTATAGGGCCCATAGGGCTGGCTATAGGATGCTATAGGGCCCATAGGATGCTATAGGGCCCATAGGGCTGGCTATAGGATGCTATAGGGCCCATAGGATGCTATAGGGCCCATAGGGCTGGCTATAGGGTGCTATAGGGCCCATAGGATGCTATAGGGCCCATACGGCTGGCTATAGGATGCTATAGGGCCCATAGGATGCTATAGGGCCCATAGGATGCTATAGGGCCCATAGGGCTGGCTATAGGATGCTATAGGGCCCATAGGATGCTATAGGGCCCATAGGATGCTATAGGGCCCATAGGGCTGGCTATAGGATGCTATAGGGCCCATAGGATGCTATAGGGCCCATAGGATGCTATAGGGCCCATAGGGCTGGCTATAGGATTCTATAGGGCCCATAGGGTGCTATAGGGCCCATAGGATACTATAGGGCCCATAAGGCTGGCTATAGGGTGCTATAGGGCCCATAGGATCCTATAGGGCCCATAGGGTTGGCTATAGGGTGCTATAGGGCCCATAGGATGCTATAGAGCACATAGGATGCTATAGGGCCCATAGGGCTGGCTATAGGGTGCTATAGGGCCCATAGGGTTGGCTATAGGATGCTATAGGGTCCATAGGGCTGCCTATAGGATGCTATAGGGCACATAGGATCCTATAGGGCCCATAGGATTCTATAGGGCCATCACCCACCTATGGAAGGAGATCCCTCTGCTCCGGGTCTCCCTCGTATCTCGGGTGCAGCAGCCGGCGGCGGAGCAATGACGGGGCATCTATAGGGCAAATGGGACCCCAGCCCCACAACTGACCCCATAGAGCCACCCAACAGCACCCCCAGCCCCACAACTGACCCCATAGAGCCATTCATATCCCATAACAGCACCCCCAGCCCCACAACTGACCCCATAGAGCCATCCATACCCCATAACAGCACCCCCAGCCCCACAGCTGACCCCATAGAGCCATCCATACCCCATAACAGCACCCCCAGCCCCACAACTGACCCCATAGAGCCATTCATATCCCATAACAGCACCCCCAGCCCCACAACTGACCCCATAGAGCCATTCATACCCCATAACAGCACCCCCAGCCCCGCAACTGACCCCATAGAGCCATCCAGATCCCTCCATAGCACCCCCAGCCCCACAGCTGACCCCCAGTGACCCTATAAAGCCCAATAGACCCCATAGAGACCCCATAGAGCCATCCATATCCACCCATAGCACCCCCAGCCCCACAGCTGAGCCCTTGTGACCCTATAAAGCCCTATAGACCCCACTGATACCCTATAAAGCCATCAGTATCCCATAATAGCACCCCCAGCCCCACAGCTGAGATCTTGCCACCCTATAGAGCCCTATAGACCCCATAGAGACCACATAGAGCCCCCATAGAGCCCCCATATCCCCTCATACCCTATAAAGCCCTATAGACCCCATAGAGACCCCATAGATGCCCTATAGACCCCACTGATACCCCTTGAGCCCCCATAGAGCCCCCATAGATGCCCTATAGACCCCATAGAGCCCCCATATCCCCACATAGCACCCCCAGCCGACCCCTTGTGACCCTATAAAGCCCTATAGACCCCATAGGGACCCCATAGATGCCCTATAGACCCCACTCATACCCCATAGAGCCCCATAGAGTCCCCATATCCGCTCATACCCTATAAAGCCCTATAGACCCCATAGAGACCCCACTAATACCCCATAGAGCCCCCATATCCCCTCATACCCTATAAAGACCTATAGACCCCATAGAGACCCCACAGAAACCCCATAGAGCCCCCATATCCCCTCATACCCTATAATGCCCTATAGACCCCATAGAGACACCATAGATGCCCTATAGACCCCACTGATACCCCATAGAGCCCCAATATCCCTTCATACCCTATACAGCCCTATAGACTCCATAGAGACCCCACTGATACCCCATATAGACCCCATAGAGCTCCCCATATCCCCTCATACCCTATAAAGCCCTATAAACCCCATAGATACCCCATATAGACCCCATAGAGCTCCCCATATCCCCTCATACCCTATAAAGCCCTATAGACCCCATAGAGACCCCATATAGACCCCATAGAGCTCCCCATACCCCCTCATACCCTATAAAGCCTTATAGACCCCATAGTGACCCCACAGATGCTCTATAGACCCCATAGAGCCCCATAGATGCCCTATAGACCCCATATAGACCCCATAGATGCCCTATAGACCCCACTGGTACCCCATAGAGCCCCACAGAGCCCCCATATCCCCTCATACCCTATAAAGCCCTATAGACCCCATGGAGACCCCATAGAGCCCCCATATCCCCTCATACCCTATAAAGCCCTACAGACCCCATAGAGACCCCACAGAACCCCATAGATGCCCTATAGACCCCATAGAGCCCCCATAGATGCCCTATAGACCCAATAGAGCCCCATAGATGCCCTATAGACCCCATAGAGACCCCATAGATGCCCTATAGACCCTATAGAGCCCCCACAGATGCCCTATAGACCCCATAGAGCCCCATAGATGCCCTATAGACCCCATAGAGGCCCATAGATGCCCTATAGACCCCATAAAGCCCCCATAGAGCCCCACAGAGCCCCCATAGATGCCCTATAGACCCCATAAAGACCCCATAGAGGCTCCATAGATGCCCTATAGACCCCACTGATACCCCATATCCCCTCATAGCCTATAAAGCCCTATAGACCCCACTGATACCCCATAGAGCCCCATAGAGACCCCACAGATGCCCTACAGACCCCATAGATGCCCTATAGACCCCATAGATGCCCTATAGACCCCACAGAGACCCCACTGATACCCCATATAGACCCCATAGAGCTCCCCATATCCCCTCATACCCTATAAAGCCTTATAGACCCCATAGTGACCCCACAGATGCTCTATAGACCCCATAGAGCCCCATAGATGCCCTATAGACCCCATAGAGACCCCATAGATGCCCTATAGACCCCACTGGTACCCCATAGAGCCCCACAGAGCCCCCATATCCCCTCATACCCTATAAAGCCCTATAGACCCCATGGAGACCCCATAGAGCCCCCATATCCCCTCATACCCTATAAAGCCCTATAGACCCCATATAGACCCCATAGATGCCCTATAGACCCCACTGGTACCCCACAGAGCCCCACAGAGCCCCCATATCCCCTCATATCCTATAAAGCCCTATAGACCCCATAGAGACCCCACAGAACCCCACAGATGCCCTATAGACCCCATAGAGCCCCCATAGATGCCCTATAGACCCAATAGAGCCCCATAGATGCCCTATAGACCCCATAGAGACCCCATAGATGCCCTATAGACCCTATAGAGCCCCCACAGATGCCCTATAGACCCCATAGAGCCCCCATATCCCCTCATAGCCTATAAAGCCCTATAGACCCCATAGAGCCCCATACAGCCCCATAGATGCTCTATAGACCCCATAGAGCCCCATAGATGCCCTATAGACCCCATAGAGCCCCCATAGAACCCCACAGAGCCCCATAGAGCCCCCATATCCCCTCATACACTATAAAGCCCTATAGACCCCATAGAGCCCCCATAGATGCCCTATAGACCCCATAGAGCCCCCATAGATGCCATATAGACCCCATAGAGCCCCCATAGATGCCCTATAGACCCAATAGAGCCCCATAGATGCCCTATAGACCCCATAGAGCCCCCATAGATGCCCTATAGACCCCACTGATACCCCATAGAGCCCCCATATCCTCTCATATCCTATAAAGCCCTATAGACCCCATAGAGACCCCACTGATACCCCATAGATGCCCAACAGACCCCATATAGACCCCATAGACCCCATATAGAGCCCATATAGAGCCCATAGACCCCATATAGACCCCATATGGACTCCATAGAGCCCATATAGACCCCATATAGAGCCATATAGACTCCATAGACCCCATATAGACCCCATATAGAGCCCATAGACCCCATAGACCCCATATAGAGCCCATATAGACCCCATAGACCCCATATAGACCCCATATAGAGCCCATATAGACTCTATAGACCCCATATAGACCCCATATAGAGCCCACAGACCCCATATAGAGCCCATATAGAGCCCATATAGACCCCATAGACCCCACAAAGACCCCATATAGAGCCCATAGACCCCATATAGAGCCCATATAGAGCCCATAGACTCCATAAAGACCCCATATAGACCCCATATAGAGCGCATATAGACTCTATAGACCCCATATAGACCCCATATAGACCCCATATAGAGCCCGTATAGAGCCCATATAGACCCCATATAGAGCCCATATAGACCCCATAGACCCCATATAGAGCCCATATAGAGCCCATATAGAGCCCATAGACCCCATATAGACCCCATATAGAGCCCATAGACTCCATAAAGACCCCATATAGACCCCATATAGAGCCCATAGACCCCATATAGACCCCATATAGACCCCATAGACCCCATATAGAGCCCACATAGACTCCATAGACCCCATAAAGACCCCATATAGAGCCCACATAGACTCCATAGACCCCATATAGAGCCCACAGACCCCATATAGAGCCCATAGACCCCATATAGACCCCATAGACCCCATATAGACCCCATATAGAGCCCACAGACCCCATATAGACCCCATATAGACTCCATAGACCCCATATAGAGCCCATATAGAGCCCATAGACCCCATATAGACCCCATATAGAGCGCATATAGACTCTATAGACCCCATATAGACCCCATATAGACCCCATATAGAGCCCGTATAGAGCCCATATAGACCCCATATAGAGCCCATATAGACCCCATATAGAGCCCATATAGACCCCATAGAGCCCATATAGAGCCCATATAGAGCCCATATAGAGCCCACAGACCCCATATAGACCCCATATAGAGCCCATAGACTCCATATAGACCCCATATAGACCCCATAGACCCCATATAGAGCCCACATAGACTCCATAGACCCCATAAAGACCCCATATAGAGCCCATATAGACTCCATAGACCCCATATAGAGCCCACAGACCCCATATAGAGCCCATAGACCCCATATAGACCCCATAGACCCCATATAGACCCCATATAGAGCCCACAGACCCCATATAGACCCCATATAGACTCCATAGACCCCATATAGAGCCCATATAGAGCCCATAGATCCCATATAGACCCCATAGACCCCATATAGACCCCATATAGACCCCATATAGACCCCATATACTCCATAGACCCCATATAGACCCCATATAGAGCCCATAGACCCCATATAGACCTTATATAGAGCCCATATAGAGCCCATATAGACTCCATAGACCCCATATAGACCCCATATAGAGCCCATATAGACCCCATAGACCCCACAGACCCTATATAGAGCCCATAGACCCCATATAGACCCCATATAGAGCCATATAGACTCCATAGACCCCATATAGAGCCCATATAGAGCCCATATAGAGCCCATATAGACCCCATAGAGAGCCCATATAGACTCCATAGACCCCATATAGACCCAATATAGAGCCCATATAGACTCCATAGACCCCATACAGACCCCATATAGAGCCCATATAGACTCCATAGACCCCATATAGACCCCATATAGAGCCCATAGACCCCATATAGACCCCATATAGAGCCCATATAGACCCCATATAGAGCCCATAGACCCCATATAGACTCCATAGTCCCCATATAGGCCCCATATAGAGCCCACATAGACTCCATAGACCCCATATAGACCCCATAGAACCCATATAGAGCCCATATAGAGCCCATAGACCCCATAAAGACCCCATATAGAGCCCATATAGACCCCATAGACCCCATATAGACTCCATAGACCCCATATAGAGCCCATATAGAGCCCATATAGAGCCCATAGTCCCCATAAAGACCCCACAAAGATCCCATATAGACCCCATATAGACCCCATAGACCCCATATAGAGTCCATATAGAGCCCATATAGACTCCATAGACCCCATATAGAGCCCATATAGACTCCATAGACCCCATATAGAGCCCATATAGAGCCCATATAGACTCCATACACCCCATATAGAGCCATATAGACCCCATAGACCCCATATAAACCCCATATAGAGCCCATATAGACTCCATAGACCCCATATAGACCCCATATAGAGCCCATAGACCCCATAGAGCCCCATAGACCCCATATAGACCCCATATAGACCCCATAGACCCCATATAGAGCCCATATAGATCCCATATAGACTCCATAGACCCCATATAGACCCCATATAGAGCCCACAGACCCCATATAGACCCCATATAGACCCCATAGACCCCATATAGAGCCTATATAGACCCCATATAGACCCCATAGAGCCCCATAGATGCCCTATACACCCCATATAGACCCCATATCCCCCATACCCCATAGGCTCCTATGGCCGTTAACGTCCCCATAGGCGCCCGTTGCTCACGGCCGCCATTACTATGGGGGGGGGGGGCGGCCTGAAAAGGCCTACTCGGAGCCCCCCCCCTCCACCTTAAAGCCCCGGATGTTGGATGTGGGGCTGAATAACCGCCCCATTAGTCGTTATAGGGTTATATGGGATCGTTTGGGGTCGGTCCGAACCGAACCGGGCCCGGTTTAGGCCTAGGCCTCACCTCGGCGCTCCCATCCCGCCGCCTCCGCCACCTCAGGAACCAAGTCTCGCGAGATCTCCCCCTCCCGCCCCATATCTCCTCGGCGACATCCCAACATCTCGCGAGAACTGCCTTAAGCCCCGCCTCTCGGTTCTCATTGGTTGAGCGGACACGTCGCTCTTTGGTATGATGCGATGCTATTGGCTGAGCGAATCTACGCCTACTTCCTTATAAGGCACGCAGGCCCCGCCCACTCCCCTCCTAATATGGGGGGGGAGGGGCAACCCCGTTATAAGGGGGGGGGGAAAATGGGGGGAAAATGGGGGAAAATGGGGGAAAAAATGGGGGAAATTGGGTTCCCAACCCCTCGAAACCTTTCAGAAATAGCCGATATGGAGCGTTTGAAGGCAAATCTCATTTATAGCCATCGAAATGCTGCTGGGAGGGGGAACAAAATGGGGACGACCCGCTAAATCCCCCCCAAATATCCCCGACCCCTCATTAAGCCACGCCCCAATTAAGCACGTCCATCCTTAAGCCCCGCCCCCACTAAGCCACGCCCCATTAAGCCCCGCCCATTCATTAAGCCTCGCCCCCATTAAACCCCGCTTTCATTAAGCCCCGCCCCTTATTAAGCCCCGCCCCCTTTTAGCCCAGCCCCATCATTAAGCCCAGCCCCCTCATTAGACCCCGCCCATCCTTAAGCCACGCCCCACTAAGCGCGCCTTCATTAAGCCACGCCCCCATTAAGCCACGCCCCCTCGTTAAGCCCCACCCCCTTTAAGCCCCGCCCCCTTAAGCCCCGCCCCCTCGTTAAGCTCCGCCTCCCTCGTTAAGCCCCGCCCTCATTAAGATCCTCCCCCATTAAGCCACGCCCCTCATTAAACCACGCCCCTCATTAAGCCATGCCCCCATTAAGCCCCGCCCCCTCGTTAAGCCACGCCCTCTATTAAGCCCCGCCCCCTCTTTAAGCCCCACCCCTTTAAGCCCTTCCCCATTAAGCCCCGCCCCTCATTGAGCCACGCCCCTATTAAGCCACGCCACCCTCAGTAAACCCCGCCCCTCGTCAAGCCCCGCCCCTTTAAGCCCCGCCCCCTCGTTAAGCCACGCCCCCTCAAGCCACGCCCTCCATTAGGCCCCACCCCCTTATTATGCCCCGCCCCCTCATTAAGCCCCGCCCATTTAAGCCCCGCCCCCTCATTAAGCCACGCCCCATTAAGCCACACCCCTCATTGAGCCACGCCCCCTCTCCATTCAATCCAATGACACCACCCCCATTAAGCCACGCCCCCTTTAAGTCCCGCCCACCTTAAGCCCCGCCCCCTCTCCATTCAATCCAATGACACCACCCCCATTAAGCCACGCCCCCTTTAAGCCCCTCCCCCTTAAGCCCCTCCCCCTCTTCATTCAAGCCAATGAGGCCACGCCCCCTTTAAGCCACGCCCCCCTTTAAGCCCCGCCCCCTCTTCATTCAAGCCAATGGAGCCACCCCCATTAAGCCACGCCCACCTTAAGCCACGCCCCCTTCATTCAAGCCTTAAGTAAAGCCACGCCCCCTTTATTCAAGCCAATGGAGCCAGCCCCATAAAGCCACGCCCCCTTAAGCCACGCCCCCTCTTCATTCAATCAAATGAAGCCATCCCCATTAAGCCACTCCCCCTTTAAGCCCCGCCCCCTCTTCATTCAAGCCAATGAACTCACCCCATTAAGCCACGCCCCCTTTAAGCCCCGCCCCCTTTAAGCCCCGCCCCTTTTCATTCATGCCCCCAATGGAGCCACCCCATTAAACCACGCCCCCTCATTAAGCCCCGCCCCCTCATTAAGCCCCGCCCCCTTAATTAAGCCCCTCCCCCTTAATTAAGCGCTGTCCTCGTCGTCCCCCCTCATTATCCGGCGCACGGTGCGGGTCAGCGTCAATGGGTCACACCTGGGGGGCAGAGAATGGGGGGGGATATAGGGTTATATAGGGGGATATAGGGTGATATAGGGGGATATAGGGGGATATAGGGGGATATAGGGGGATATAGGGGGATATAGGGTGATATAGGGTGATATAGGGGGATATAGGGTGATATAGGGGGATATAGGGGGATATAGGGTGATATAGGGGGATATAGGGGGATATTGGGGGATATAGGGGGATATAGGGGGATATAGGGGGATATAGGGTGCTATAGGGCCCAATGGGGTCGATATAGGGTGCTATAGGGGCTGTAGGGAGGGCTATAGGGTGCAATAGGGACCAATGGGGTCGATATAGGGTGCTGTAAGGGGCTATAAGGGCTGTAGGGGGGGCTATAGGGTGCTATAGGGCCCATTGGGGTCAATATAGGGTGGTATAAGGGGCTGTAGGGGGGGTTATGGGGTGCTATAGAGGGCTATAAGGGCTGTAGGGGGGGCTATAGGCTGCTATGGGGCCCAATGGGGTCGATATAGGGTGCTATAAGGGGCTATTAGGGCTGTAGGAGGAGCTATAGGGTGCTATAGGGCCTAATGGGGTGGCTGTAGGGTGCTATAGGGCACCATGGGGTCGATATAGGGTGCTATAAGGGGCTGTAGGGGGGGTTATAGGGCGCTATAGGGGACTATAAGGGCTGTAGGGCCCAATGGGGTGGCTGTAGGCTGCTATAAGGGGCTATAAGCCGCCATAGGGGGCTATAGGGTCCTATAGAGCCCATTAGGATGGCTATAGGGTGCTATAGGGCTAATAGGGTCTATATATGGGGGCTATAGGGGGCTGTAGGGTGCTATAAGGGGCTGTAGGGGGTACTATAGGGGGGCTATAGGGTACTATAGGGCCCATAGGGGTGCTATAGGGCACTATAGGGTGCTATAAGGGGCTATAAGCGGCCAGAGGGGGCTATAGGGTCCTATAGGGCCCATTAGGATGGCTATAGGGCCCATATGGGGCTATAGGGTCCTATAGGGCCCATTAGGATGGGTATAGGGTGCTATAGGGCCCATAGGGGGCTATAGGGTGCTATAGGGCCCATTAGGATGGCTATAAGGTGCTATAGGGCCCATAGGGGGCTATAGGGTGCTATAGGGCCCATAGGGGGCTATAGGGTCCTATAGGGCCCATAGGGGGCTATAGGGTCCTATAGGGCCCATTAGGATGGCTATAGGGTGCTATAGGGCCCTATGGAGTGGCTATAGGGTGCTATATGGGGCTATAAGCAGCCATAGGGGGCTATATGGTACTATAGGGCCCATTGGGGTGCTATAGGGCCCTATAAGTGCACTGTATGGATCCCATAGGGCTCTATAGGGCCCTATAAGTGCACTGTATGGATCCCATAGGGCTCTATAGGGCCCTATAAGGCCCCATAGGCCGCACCTGAGGCGGACCCTGAGGGCGGCCACGTGACACGCGGCGGCGGCGGCGCCGTCTCCTACGTCATCCAAAGCGCGACGCAAACGTTGGCCCATAGAGAGCATCCGGGTCGTGCCAGCCGCCACTTCCGCCAACTGAGATAGAACAGCGCCCCCTGCAGCCTCGGAGGACTCCGCCTAGTGGGGGTAATGGGGGATATAGGGGATATAGGGGGATATAGGGCGGATATAGGGGGGATATAGGGGATATAGGAGGGATATAGGGGATACGGGGGGATATGGGGGGATATAGGGGGATATAGGGGATATGGGGGGATATGGGGGGATATGGGGGGATATGGGGGGATATGGGAGATATGGGGGGATATAGGGGGATATGGGGGGATATAGGGGATATAGGGGGATATAGGGGGATATAGGGGGATATAGGGGATATGGGGGGATATAGGGGATATGGGGGGATATGGGGGGGATATAGGGGGATATAGGGGGGACATGGGGGGATATAGGGGGATATAGGGGGATATAGGGGATATTGGGGATATGGGGGATATATAGGGGATATGGGGGGATATGGGGGGATATAGGGGGCATATAGGGGATATAGGGGGCATATAGGGGATATATGGGGATATGGGGGGATATAGGGGATATGGGGGGATATAGGGGGGATATAGGGGGGATATAGGGGGGATATAGGGGGATATAGGGGATATAGGGGATATAGGGGATATAGGGTGGGATATAGGGGGGATATGGGGTGAGATATGGGGTGTAATACATGGCCATGGGCTGGGATATGGGCTCAACCCCCCCCCCCATTGTATGTCATCACTCCCATGACGTCACCCCAGTGATGTCATCGCCGTGATGACGTCATCGCGGTGACGTCACCCCCCACCTGCCGCCGGTATCTCTCTCCCATGATCCTTTGCTCCTCCAGCTCGGCCAACAGCGCCCCCAAGCGGCGACCGACGGCGCGACCATCCCGCTGTAGGGCGGCCCTACAGCTGGTATAGGGGATTTATGGGGGATCTATGGGGGATCTATGGGGGATCTATGGGGTTTATGGGGTGTATATGGGGATATGGGGTGGATATGGGGTGGGATATGGGGATATGGGACCCTGGGACCATAGACCCCATAGGACCCCATTGTGACCCCACAGAGACCCCATATAAACCCTATAGGACCCCATAGACCCCATATGGACCCCATAGAGACCCCATTGTGACCCCATAGACCCCATAGTGACCCATAGAGACCCTATAGAACCCCATAGAGACCCATATGGACCTCATAGACCCCATAGGGACCCCATAGGACCCCATAGAGATGCCATAGGACCCCATACACCCCATAGTGACCCATATGGACCCCATAGGACCCCATAGTGACCCCATAGACCCCATAGAGACCCTACAGACCCCATAGGGACCCATAGTGACCCCATAGACGCCACAGAGTCCCCATAGAGATCCCATAGAGACCACATAGAACCCATAGAGACCCATAGTGCCCCCATAGACCCCATAGGACCCCATAGTGACCCCATAGACCCCATAGGACCCCATAGACCCCATAGAGACCCATAGTGACCCCATAGACCCCATAGAGACCCCATAGACCCCATAGACCCCATAGATACCCCATAGACTCCATAGAGACCCCATAGAAACCCCATAGACTCCATAGATACCCCATAGACCCCATCGAGACCCCATATGGACCCCATAAACCCCATAGACCCCATAGAGACCCATAGTGACCCATAGAGACCCCATAGGGACCCCATAGAACCCCATAGGGTCTCCATTATGTCCCCATAGGACCCCATAAACCCCATAGGACCCCATAGTGACCCCATAGACCCCATAGGGACCCTATAGAACCCCATAGAGACCCATAGTGCCCCCATAGACCCCATAGGGACCCCATAGGACCCCATAGAGATGCCATAGGACCCCATAGACCCCATAGAGACTCATACTGACCCATAGAGACCACATAGGACCCCATAGAGACCCATAGAGTCTCCATAGGGACCCCATAGACCCCATAGAGGTCCATAGGGACCCCATAGAGACCCCAAAGACCCTATAGAGACCACAAAGATCCCACAGACACCCATAGAGACACATAGAGACCCATAGTGACCCCATAGGACCCTATAGAGACCCCATAGACCCCATAGACCCCATAAACCCCATAGAGACCCCATAGAAACCCCATAGACCCCATAGAGACCCCATATGGACCCCATAAACCCCATAGACCCCATAGTGCCCCCATAGACCCCATAGGGACCCCATAGGACCCCATAGAGATGCCATAGGACCCCATAGACCCCATTGTGACCCATATGGACCCCATAGGACCCCATAGTGACCCCATAGACCCCATAGGACCCCATAGACCCATAGAGACCCATAGTGACCCCACAGAGACCCCATATAAACCCCATAGGACCCCATAGGACCCCATAGAAACCCATAGTGACCCCATAGAGACCCCATAGGGACCACATAGGATCCCATAGACCCCATAGAGACTCATAGTGACCCCATAGTGACCCATAGAGACCCCATAGGACCCCATAGGGTCTCCATTATGTCCCCATAGGACCCCATAGACCCCATAGAGACTCATAGGGACCCCATAGAGACCCCAAAGATCCCACAGACACCCATAGGACCCATAGTGACCCCATGGACCCCATAGAGACCCATAGGGACCCCATAGACCCCATAGTGACCCCATAGACCCCATAGGGACCCCATATGGATCCCATAGGACCATAGTGACCCCATAGGACCCCATAGAGACCCATAGGGACCCCATAGACCCGATAGAGACCCCATAGACACCATAGTGACCCATATGGACCCCATAGGACCCCATAGAGACCCCATAGACCCCATAGTGACCCCATAGGCCCCATAGGGACCCATAGTGACCCCATAGACCCCATAGAGACCCCATAGAGATCCCATAGACGCATAGGACCCCATAGACCCCATAGGACCCCATAGACCCCATAGAGACTCATAGTGATCCATAGACCCCATAGAGAGCCATAGTGACCCCATAGAGAGCCGTAGTGACCCCATAAAGACCCATAGTGACCCCATAGAGACCCCATAGACCCCATATGGATCGCATAGACCCCATAGGACCCCATAGACCCCATAGAGACCCATAGTGACCCCATAGAGACCCATAGGGACCCCATAGACCCTATAGAGACCCCGTATGGACCCCAAAGGGATCCCATAGGACCCCATAGACCCCATAGGACCCCATAGAGACCCCATAGACCCCATAGGACCCCATAGACCCCATAGAGACCCATAGTGACCCCATAGACCCCATAGAGACCCCATAGAAACCCCATAGACCCCATAGAGACCCCATAGACCCCATAGAGACCCCATATGGACCCCATAGAGACCCATAGTGACCCCATATACCCCATAGAGACCCCATAGAACCCATAGACCCTATAGAGACCCCATAGACCCCATAAACCCCATAGAGACCCCATAGAAACCCCATAGACCCCATAGAGACCCCATAGACCCCATAGAGACCCCATATGGACCCCATAAACCCCATAGACCCCATAGTGCCCCCATAGACCCCATAGAGACCCCATAAACCCCATAGAGACCCATAGTGCCCCCACAGACCCCATAGAGACCCATAAACCTCATAGGACCTCATAGTGCCCCCATAGACCCCATAGGACCCCATAGACCCCATATACCCCATAGGACCCCATAGAGAACCCATAGACCCCATAGAGACCCCATAGTGCCCCCATAGGCCCCATAGGACCCCATAGAGACCCCATAGACCCCATAGAACCCATAGACCCCATAGGACCCCATAGAGACCCCATAGACCCCATAGGACCCCATAGAGACCCCATAGACGCCATAGAGACCCCATAGAGCCCATATTGCCCCATAGGACCCCATAGAGACCCCATAGACCCCATAGTGCCCCCATAGAGACCCCATAGGACCCCATAGAGACCCCATAGAGACCCCATAGAGACCCATAAACCCCATAGAGACCCCATAGAAACCCCATAGACCCCATAGAGACCCCACAGACCCCATAGAGACCCCATATGGACCCCATAAACCCCATAGACCCCATAGTGCCCCCATAGACCCCATAGAGACCCCATAAACCCCATAGAGACCCATAGTGCCCCCACAGACCCCATAGAGACCCATAAACCTCATAGGACCCCATAGTGCCCCCATAGACCCCATAGACCCCATAGTGACCCCATAGAGACCCCATAGACCCCATAGAGACCCCATAGACCCTATAGAACCCCATAGACCCCATAGGACCCCATAGAGACCCCATAGACCCCATAGACCCCATAGAGACCCATAGAGACCCCATAGGACCGCATAGAGACCCCATAGAGACCCCATAGACCCCATAGGACCACATAGAGACACCATAGACCCCATAGGACCCCATAGAGACCCCATAGACCCCATAGAGACCCCATAGACCCTATAGAACCCCATAGACCCCATAGGACCCCATAGAGACCCCATAGAAACTCATAGAGACCCCATAGGACTCCATAGAGACCCCATAGTGACCCCATAGACCCCATAGTGACCCATAGAGACCCCATAGTGCCCCCATAGACCCCATAGTGATCCATAGAGACCCCATAGAGCCCATATTGCCCCCATAGACCCCATAGACCCCATAGTCCCATAGACCCCATAGTGCCCCCATAGTGCCCCCATAGACCCCATAGGACCCCATAGAGACCCCATAGACACCCTGTGGAGACCCCATAGACCCCATAGGACCCCATAGAGACCCCATAGTGCCCCCATAGACCCCATAGGACCCCATAGAGACCCCATAGAGACCCCATAGACCCCATAGTGCCCCCATAGGACCACATAGTGTCCCTATAGACCCCATAGGACCCCATAGGACCCCATAGTTCCCCCATAGACCCCATAGAGACCCCATAGGACCCCATAGTGACCACATAGACCCCATAGGGACACATAGTGACCCCACAGACCCCATAGGACCCCATAGTGCCCCCATAGACCCCATAGAGACCCCATAGAGACCCCATAGTGCCCCCATAGACCCCATAGAGACCCATAGAGACCCCATAGGACCCCATAGAGACCCCATATTGCCCCATAGACCCCATAGACCCCATAGACCCCATAGACCCCATAGGACCCCATAGACCCCATATTGCCCCCATAGACCCCATAGAGACCCCATAGAGACCCCATAGATCCCATAGGACCCCATAGTGCCCCCATAGACCCCATAGTGCCCCCATAGACCCCATAGGACCCCAATAGACCCCATATTGCCCCCATAGACCCCATAGAGACCCCATAGAGACCCCATAGATCTCATAGGACCCCATAGTGCCCCCATAGACCCCATAGTGCCCCCATAGACCCCATAGGACCCCATACACCCCATAGAGCCCATATTGCTCCCATAGACCCCATAGGGACCCATAGTGACCCCATAGACCCCATAGGACCCCATAGAGACCCCATAGAGACCCCCATAGACCCCATAGAGACCCCATAGAGACCCCATAGTGCCCCCATAGACCCCATAGACCCCATAGAGACCCCATAGACCCCATAGACCCCATAGTGCCCCCATAGACCCCATAGGCCCCATAGAGACCCCATAGACCCCATAGACCCCATAGAACCCCATAGAGACCCTATAGGACCCCATAGAGACCCCATAGTGCCCCCATAGACCCCATAGGACCCCATAGAGACCCTATAGAACCCCATAGAGACCCCATAGTGCCCCCATAGACCCCATAGGACCCCATAGAGACCCCATAGACCCCATAGAGACCCCATAGACCCCATAGGACCCCATAGACCCCATAGACCCCATAGACCCCATAGTGACCCATAGAGACCCAAAAGACCCCATAGAGAACTATATGGACCCCATAGGGACCCATAGTGACCCCATAGACCCCATAGGACCCCATAGAGACCCCATAGACCCCATAGAGACCCCATAGTGCCCCCATAGACCCCATAGACCCCATAGAGACCCCATAGACCCCATAGACCCCATAGAGCCCATAGTGACCTATAGAGACCCAAAAGACCCCATAGAGAACTATATGGACCCCATAGGGACCCATAGTGACCCCATAGACCCCATAGAGACCCCATAGAGACCCCATAGACCCCATAGGACCCCGTAGAGACCGCATAGAGACCCCATAGTGCCCCCATAGACCCCATAGGCCCCATATTGCCCCATAGACCCCATAGGACCCCATAGAGACCCCATAGAAACCCCATAGACCCCATAGGACCCCATAGAGACCCCATAGGGACCCATAGAGACCCCATAGAGACCCCATAGAGACCCCATAGACCCCATAGAGACCCCATAGAGACCCCATAGAGACCCCATAGACCCCATAGAGACCCCATAGAAACCCCATAGACCCCATAGGACCCCATAGAGACCCCATAGGGACCCATAGAGACCCCATAGAGACCCCATAGGGACCCATAGAGACCCCATAGAGACCCCATAGAGACCCCATAGACCCCATAGAGACCCCATAGAGACCCCATAGAGACCCCATAGACCCCATAGAGACCCCATAGTGCCCCCATAGACCCCATAGACCCCATAGGACCCCATAGAGACCCCATAGGACCCCATAGAGACCCATAGTGCCCCCATAGACCCCATAGACCCCATAGACCCCATAGTGACCCATAGAGACCCAAAAGACCCCATAGAGACCTATATGGACCCCATAGGGACCCAGAGTGACCCCATAGACCCCATAGAGACCCCATAGACCCCATGGAGACCCCATAGAACCCCATAGACCCCATAGAGACCCTACAGAACCCCATATTGCCCCATATTGCCCCATAGTGCCCCCATAGACCCCATAGAGACCCCATAGACCCCATAGTGACCCTATAGAACCCCATAGACCCCATAGACCCCATAGACCCCATATTGCCCCATAGTGCCCCCATAGACCCCATAGGCCCCCTATTGCCCCATACCCCGCCTCCCTTTGCAGCATGTCCTGCAGGTGGCAGCACCGCGCCCTCAATGCAGCCTCCGTTGTATTCAATGGGGCCCACGGGCGCTGCATCCGGCCCTGCAGCCCCTTCTGCTCCCACTCCAGCCTGACCCTGGCTTCCATCGCAGCCCGGTTCTGCTCCTTTACAGCCATTAGATCCCTCTGCAGCTGCTGGGCCTGAAATACAGGGGGGTAAATAGGGTGGGGGGCACCTATAGGACCCCCAACCCCAAATGTTATATCCCATAGATGCCTGCAATTCCACCGCCCGCCGCTAGGTGGCGCTATAGGCCACCATTGGTCCCATAGATGCCTGCAATTCCACCGCCCGCCTGTAGGTGGCGCTATAGGCCACCATTGGTCCCATAGATGCCTGCAATTCCACCGCCCGCCTGTAGGTGGCGCTATAGGCCACCATTGGTCCCATAGATGCCTGCAATTCCACCGCCCGCCGGTAGGTGGCGCTATAGGCACCATTACCATTGGTTATGTCCCATAGATGCCTGCAATTCCACCTCCGGCCGGTAGGTGGCGCTATAGGCACCGCCCCCATTGGTTATTTCCCGTTAGATGTCTGCAATTCCACCTCCCGCCGCTAGGTGGCGCTATAGGCACCGCCCCCATTGGTTCTCTATAGGTAACAGTTGTTCCCCATATGGGTCACCCTATAGGTTCCCCACTATAGGTACACCCATATAGGTGCCCCCCATACTGACCCCCTATAGCTATACCCATATATCCCCCATAGATACCCTATATGTCCCCCTATAGGTACCCCCCATAAGCACTCCCATAGGTACTGATAAGTGACCCTATAGGTGCCCTATAAGCCCCCCCACCCCATAGGTGCCACTACAGGTGCCCTATAAGCCCCCTCCCCATATGTGCCCCTATAGCTGCCCTATACCCCCACCCATCTACCCCTATAGGTGCCCTATAAGCCCCCTCTCCCCCATAGGTGCCCCTATAGATGCCCTATAATCCTCCCTTCCCCCATAGGTGCCCTATAAACCCCTTCCACCCCCCCATAGGTGCCCCTATAGGTGCCCTACAAGCCGCCCTTCCCTTTAGTTGCCCTATAGATGCCCTATAACCCCCCCATCTGCCCCTATAGGTGCCCTATAAACCCCCCTTCCCTATAGGTGCCCCTATATGTGCCCTATAAGCCCCCTCCCCATATGTGCCCCTATAGCTGCCCTATACCCGCACCCCTCTGCCCCTATAGGTGCCCTTTAACCCCCCCCCTCCCCCCATAGGTGCCCCTATAGGTGCCCTATAGGCCCACACTTCCCCTATAGATGCCCTATAGGCCCACACTTCCCCTATAGGTGCCCCTATAGGTGCCCTATAAGCCCCCACTTCCCCTATAGGTGCCCCTATAGGTGCCCTATAGGCCCACCCTCCCCTATAGATGCCCTATAAGCCCCCATTTCCCCTATAGGTGCCCTATAGGCCCCCACCTCCTCATGCCGTTGCTGCAGCAGCTCCATCAGTTCCCTGTTGTGACCCCGTAGTTCCACCAGCGCCTCCTGCAGCCCTATAGGGTCCCGATCCCCCCTGCATCCATAGGGGGCTATAGGGTCAGCAAGGGGGGCTATAGGGGAAGGGCATGGGGGGATGGGGCATGGGGTTATAGGGAGCTGTAGGGTCTACAGGGGATGTGGCATGGGGTTATAGTGGGCTATGAGGTCTATAGGGGATGGGGTATGGGGTTATAGTGAGCTATAGGATAAATAGGGGATGGGGCATGGAGTTATAGGGAGCTATGGGGGCTATAGGGGATGGGGAATGGGGTTATAGGGAGCTATAGGGTCTATAGGGGATGGGGTATGGGGTTATAGGGAGCTATAGGGTCTATAGGGGATGGGGTATGGGGTTATAGGGAGCTATAGGGTCTATAGGGGTTGGGGTATGGGGTTATAGGGAGCTATAGGGTCTATAGGGGATGAGGACATGGGGTTATAGGAGCTATGGGGGTTATAGGGGATGGGGCATGGGGTTATAGGAGCTATGGGGGCTATAGGGGATGGGGTATGGGGATATAGAGAGCTATAGGGTCTATAGGGGATGGGGAATGGGGTTATAGGGAGCTATAGGGTCTATAGGGGATGAGGACATGGGGCTATAGGAGCTATGGGGGCTATAGGAGATGGAGTATGGGGGGTATAGGGAGCTAGGGGGCTATAGGGTATGGGGAGTATAGGGAGCTATAGGGTCTATAGGGGATGAGGACATGGGGTTATAGTGAGCTATAGGATCAATAGGGGATGGGTTATGGGGTTATAGGGAGCTATGGGGGCTATAGGGGATGGGGTATGGGGTTATATGGAGCTATAGGGTCTATAGGGGATGGGGTATGGGGGTTATAGGGAGCTATGGGGGCTATAGGGTATGGGGCCATGGAGTTATAGGGAGCTATGGGGACTATAGGGGAAGGGGTATGGGGGTTATAGGGAGCTATGGGGGCTATAGGGTATGGGGAGTATAGGGAGCTATAGGGTCAATAGGGGATGGGATATGGGGTTATATGGAGCTATAGGGTCTATAGGGGATGGGGTATGGGGTTATAGGGAGCTATAGGGTCTATAGGGGATGAGGACATGGGGTTATAGGAGCTATGGGGGTTATAGGGGATGGGGCATGGGGTTATAGGAGCTATGGGGGCTATAGGGGATGGGGTATGGGGATATAGAGAGCTATAGGGTCTATAGGGGACGGGGTATGGGGTTATATGGAGCTATAGGGTCCATAGGGGTTGGGGTATGGGGATATAGGGAGCTATAGGGTCTATAGGGGATGAGGACATGGGGTTATAGGAGCTATGGGGGTTATAGGGGATGGGGCATGGGGTTATAGGAGCTATGGGGGCTATAGGGGATGGGGTATGGGGATATAGAGAGCTATAGGGTCAATAGGGGGATGGGGTATGGGGTTATATGGAGCTATAGGGTCTATAGGGGATGAGGACATGGGGTTATAGGAGCTATGGGGGCTATAGGGGATGGGGGTTATAGGGAGCTATAGGGTCTATAGGGGATGGGGGGTATAGGGAGCTATAGGGTCAATAGGGGATGGGCCATGGGGTTATAGGGTCTATAGGGTCTATAGGGGACGGGGTATGGGGTTATATGGAGCTATGGGGGCTATAGGGGATGGGGTATGGGGTTATAGGGAGCTATAGGCTCTATAGGGGATGGGGTATGGGGATATAGGGAGCTATAGGCTCTATAGGGGATGGGGTTATAGGGAGCTGTAGGGTCTATAGGGGATGGGCCATGGGGTTATAGGGTCTATAGGGTCTATAGGGGATGGGGTGTGGGGTTATATGAAGCTATAGGGTCTATAGGGGACGGGGTATGGGAATATAGGGAGCTATAGGATCAATAAGGGATGGGATATGGGGTTATAGGGAGCTATGGGGGCTATAGGGGATGGTGCCATGGGGTTATATGGAGCTATAGGGTCTATAGCGTCTATAGGGGATGGGGCCATGGGGCTATAGGAGCTATGGGGGCTATAGGAGATGGAGTATGGGGGGTATAGGGAGCTATGGGGGCTATAGGGGATGGGGCATGGGGTTATATGGAGCTATAGGGTCTATAGGGGATGGGTTATGGGGTTATAGGGAGCTATGGGGGCTATAGGGGATGGAGTATGGGGAGTATAGGGAGCTATAGGATCCATAGGGGATGGGGTATGGGGTTATAGGGTCTATAGGGGATGGGGTATGGGGTTATATGGAGCCATAGGGTCTATAGGGGATGGGGTATGGGGTTATATGGAGCTATAGGGTCTATAGGGTATGGTGTATGGGGTTATATGGAGCCATAGGGTCTATAGGGGATGGTGTATGGGGTTATATGGAGCTATAGGGTCTATAGGGGATGGGGTTATATGGAGCTATAGGGTCTATAGGGGATGAGGACATGGGGTTATAGGAGCTATGGGGGCTATAGGGGATGGAGTATGGGGGTTATAGTGAGCTATAGGGTCTATAGGGGATGGGGTATGGGGTTATATGGAGCTATAGGGTCTATAGGGGACGGGGTATGGGAATATAGGGAGCTATAGGATCAATAGGGGATGGGCCATGGGGTTATAGGGTCTATAGGGTCTATAGGGGATGGGGCCATGGGGTTATATGGAGCTATAGGGTCTATAGGGGATGGGGTATGGGGTTATAGGGAGCTATAGGGTCCATAGGGGGTGGGACATGGGGTTATAGGAGCTATGGGGGCTATAGGGGATGGGGGGTATAGGGAGCTATAGGGTCTATAGGGGATGGGGTATGGGGTTATAGGGAGCTATAGGGTCCATAGGGGACGGGGTATGGGGTTATAGGGTCTATAGGGTCTATAGGGGACGGGGTATGGGGTTATATGGAGCTATAGGGTCAATAGGGGATGGTGTATGGGGTTATATGAAGCTATAGGGTCCATAGGGGATGGGGTATGGGGTTATATGGAGCCATAGGGTCTATATGGGGCTGTGGGCGGGGCTAAAGGTGGGGGGGGGACTCACGTGGTTGTTGCTGGGGGGGTCACGTGACCTGACATTTCATCCCGCTCCTGCTCTGCCCGTTGTCGGGCGTGATTGGCAGCTGCCACGGCCTGGGGGCGGGGCCAAACAGGGACACGCCCACCGCGATAAGCCACGCCCCCTTCCCTTTAGCCCCGCCCCCCCCCCGAGACAATTGGGGATGCCAATCACTTGTAAGCCCCGCCCACTATTGTGTAGCCACGCCCACACAGCCGTAGCCCCGCCCCCTTCCCCATAGCCCCGCCCATTTCCCCCTAAGCCACTCCCATATTCCCATAGCCCCGCCCACTTTCCCTTGGCCCCGCCCACTTTCCCACCGCCAGTCACACATCCATAGCCCCGCCCACTTTCCTTAAGCCCCGCCCACTTTCTCATAGCCACTCTTACTTTGCCTTATAGCCCCGCCCACTTTCCCATAGCCCCGCCCACTTTCTCATAACCACACACGCTTTCCCTTGGCCCCGCCCACTTTCCATAGCCACGCCCCCTTTCCCATAGCCGCGCCCACTTTCCATAGCCACGCCCACTTTCCCATAGCCACGCCCACATTCCATAGCACCTCCCTCTTTCCTTAAGCCCCGCCCACACTCCCGTAGCCCAGCCCACTTTCCCACATAGCCCCGCCCACATTCCATAGCCACGCCCACTTTCCCTTAGCCACGCCCACTTCCCATAGCCACGCCCACTATCGTGTAGCCCCGTCCGTTTCCCGTAGCCCCGCCCACTTTCAGTTGACCACGCCCATTTTCCCATAGCCCCGCCCATTTCCCATAGCCCCGCCCACTTTCATTTGACCACGCCCTCCTTCATTTGGCCCCGCCCACTTTCCATATGCCACTCCCCTCCCCATAACCTCGCCCACTTTCCCATAGCCCCGCCCAGTTTCCATTGGCCCCGCCCACTTCCCACAGCCACGCCCACTTTCCCACACCCCGCCCACTCCATCATAGCCCCGCCCACATTCCCTTAAGCCCCGCCCCCCTTCACATAGCCCCGCCCAATTCTTCCGTAGCCCCGCCCACATTCCCGCAGCCCCGCCCACTATCGTGTAGTCCCGCCCACTTTGCCTTGGCCACGCCCACATTCCCGTAGCCCCGCCCACTTCACCATAGCCCCGCCCACATTCTCATAGCCCCGCCCACTTTTCCGTAGTCACGCCCTTTCCCATAGCTCCGCCCACTTTCTCATAGCCCAGCCCACTTTCCGTAGCTCCGCCCATTTTCCCATAGCTCCGCCCACTTTCTCATAGCCCCGCCCACTTTCCCATAGCCTCGTCCACACCCCCATAGCAACGCCCACATCCATAGCCACGCCCACTTTACCGTAGCCCCGCCCCCTTTCCCACAGCCACGCCTACTTCTCCCATAGCCCCGCCCACTTTCATTTGACCCCGCCCATTTTGCTATAGCCACGCCCACTTTCATTTGGCCCCGCCCACTTTCCGTAGCCCCGCTTACATTCCCTTAAGCCCCGCCCACTTTCCCTTAGCCACGCCCCCTTCCCTATAACCCGCCCACTTTCCCATAGCCACGCCCACATACCCATAGCCACGCCCACTTTATCATAGCCACGCCCACTTTCCCTTAAGCCCCGCCCACTTTCCCACAGTTCCGCCAACTTTCCCGTGGCCCCGCCCCATTTTCCCTTTAGCCCCGCCCACTTTCCATTGGCCACGCCCACTTTCCCACAGCCCGCCCACTTCCCATAGCCACGCCCACTCTACCGTAGCCCCGCCCACTTTCTCATAGCCTCGCCCTCTTCCCGTAGCCCGCCCCCTTTCCCTTTAGCCCCGCCCCCTTTCCCTTTAGCCCCGCCCCTTTCCCTTTAGCCCCGCCCCTTTCCCTTTAGCCCCGCCCCTTTCCCTTTAGCCTCGCCCCCCTTCCCTTTAGCCCCGCCCCCTTTCCCTTTAGCCCCGCCCCCTTTCCCTTTAGCCCCGCCCCGTTTCCCTTTAGCCCCGCCCCTTCCCCTTAGCCCCGCCCACCTGCCTCATGCTGCGTATCTCCTCCTCCATGTTTTTACACCGTGACTCCGCCTCCTTCCTCCGAAGCTCCGCCCCTTCCCTCGCCTTCCTCGCCGCCTCAAGCTCCGCCCACAAATCTCTCCCCGCCTCCTGATTGGGCGGCTCTCCGTTAGACCACGCCCCTTTCCACCCCTCCCAACCAATCACCTTTGACCCCGCCCACCTGTTGCTGTCTCAGCCGCTCCCATGCTCGATCCCGGGCCCTGCAGGCTCCGCCCACTCTGGCTTTGGCTCCGCCCACCGCCATCTCCATGGCCCTCAAGGCCCCGCCCTCCAACAGGACACGCCCCCTTTCCTGCTCCAAGCTCCGCCCCAAAGCGGCGACCTATAGGAAGCGAGCACGGCGTTTGATTGACAGCTCCGTTAATACAAAAGGGGGCGGGGCTTTGCGTTGCGTGACAGCTCCTTAACCCCGCCCCTTTCTTTTAAGCCCCGCCCATCTGATTACAGAGCTCCTATGGGAGGCGGGCACGGCGATTGATTGACAGCTCCGTTAATACAAAAAGGGGGCGGGGCTTTGCGTTGAGTGACACCTCCTTAACCCTGCCCCCTTTCTTTTAAGCCACGGTGTTTGATTGACAGCTCCATTAATACAAAGGGGGCGTGGCTTTGTGTTGAGTGACAGCTCCTTAACCCCGCCCCCTTTCTCTTAAGCCCCGCCCACCTGGTTGCTGAGCTCACGGCCACCTATCAGGACAGGCACAGAGTTTGATTGACAGCTCATTAATACAAAGGGGGCGGGGCTTTGCGTTGAGTGACAGCTCATTAACCACGCCCCCTTCTCTTTTAAGCCCCGCCCACCTGGTTGCTGAGCTCCTATAGGAGGCAGACACGGCGTTTGATTGACAGCTCCATTAATAAAAGGGGGCGGGGCTTTGCGTTGAGTGACACCTCCTTAACCCCGCCCCCTTCTCTTTTAAGGCCACCTATCAGGGCGGGCACGGCGTTTGATTGACAGCTCCATTACTACAAAGGGGCGGGGCTTTGCGTTTGATTGACAGCTCCGTTAATAAAAGGGGGCGGGGCTTTGCGTTGAGTGACACCTCGTTAACCCCGCCCACTTTCTTTTAAGCCCCGCCCACCTGGTTGCTGAGCTCCTATAGGAGGCAGGCACGGCGTTTGATTGACAGCTCCGTTAATACAAAGGGGGCGGGGCTTTGCATTGAGTGACAGCTCCTTAACCCCGCCCCCTTCTCTTTTAAGGCCACCTATCAGGGCGGGCACGGCGTTTGATTGACAGCTCCATTACTACAAAGGGGCGGGGCTTTGCGTTGAGTGACAGCTCCTTAACCCCGCCCCCTTTTTAAGCCCCGCCCACCTGGTTGCTGAGCTCACGAAGCTCCGCCTCCAGCTCCATCCTTCGCTTGGCCTGGGGGGGGGGATGGGGACATCAATGGGGTCAATGGGGGGGTGGGTTAATATGGGGGGGGGTCTCCCATCCCCTCCCCCCCCCCAACCCCCCCCCCGGGTGTTTTCCCACGGTGGATACAGAGCTGCATTGGGCTGAGGGCCAGCGATGGCCACGTCCCCGCCCCGTGTCCCAGTTCCAGCCGTGGGGCTGGCTGCGTCCCAATGGGGTCAATGAAGGGGGAGGGGGGATGTGGGGCCCTGGTAAGGGGAAAGATGGGATGGAAGGGGGGGTGGGGGGGGCTATGGGGTCTATGGGTCCCTATGGGGGCTGGGGGGTCCTTATGGGGGTCTGGGGGTCTCTTTGGGGGTCCCTATGGGGCCTATGGATCCCTATGGGGGTCTGGGGGTCCCTATGGGGTCTGAGGTTCCCTATGGGGCCTATGGGGCCCTATGGGGGAAGGGGGGGTCCTTATGGGGGTCTGGATCCCTATGGGGGTCCTTATGGGGCCTATGGATCCCTATGAGGGTCCTTATGGGGCCTATGGATTCCTATGGGGGTCCTTATGGGGCCTATGGATCCCTATGGGGGCTGGGGGGTCCTTATGGGGGTCTGGGGGTTCCTATGGGGACTATGGATCCCTATAGGAGTTGGGGGTCCCTATGGAGGCTGGGGGTCCCTATGGGGTCTGAGGGTCCCTATGGGGCCTAGGGATCCCTATGGGGGTCTGGGGGTCCCTATGGGGGCTGAGGGTCCCTATGGGGGCTGGGTGTCCCTATGGGGGTCTGGGGGTTCCTATGGGGACCATGGATCCCTATGGGAGTTGAGGGTCCCTATGGGGGAAGGGGGTACCTATGGGGGCTGAGGGTCCCTATGGGGGTCTGGGGGTTCCCTATGGGGCCTATGGATTCCTATGGGGGTTGTGGGGGTCCTTATGGGGCCTATGGATCCCTATGGGGGCTGGGGGTCCCTATGGGGGTCTGGGGGTCCCTATGGAGGCTGAGGGTCCCTATGGGTGCTGGGGATCCCTATGGGGATTGGGGGTGGGGATCCCTATGGGGCCTACGGATCCCTATGGGGTTCTGGGGGGTCCTTATGGGGGTCTAAGGGTCTATATGGGGGTTGTGGGGGTCCTTATGGGGTCTATGGATCCCTATGGGGGTCTGGGGGTCCCTATGGGGGCTGGGAGTCCCTATGGGGGTTGGGGGTTCCTTATGGGGGTCTGGGGGGTCTCTATGGGGCTCTGGGGGTCCCTATGGGGCCTATGGATCTCTATGGGGGTCTGGGGGGCTCCCTATGGGGCCTCTGTATCCCTATGGGGGTCCCCAGCTCCTTTCACTGCCCCCCCCCCCCCTTTTAACCCAGTCCCCACTTACCTGTGCCAGCCTGAGGGTCCCCTCATCCATCACAATGCAAAGTGGGGGGGGGGCTTCAAGAAGACACTACAATAACAGCAGCCCCCCCCCACAGATATCCTTCAATAGGAGCCCTTAAAGGTACAGACCCCACAACCCCCCCTATAGGAGCCCTTAAAGGTATAGAGCCCACAACCTCCACCTATAGGAGCCCTTAAAGGTATAGACTCCATAACCCCCCCCTATAGGAGCCCTTAAAGGTATAGGGGGGGGGTAGGGGGTGATACCCCCCTATATCCTTCTATAGGAGCCCTTAAAGGTGTAGACCCCACAACCCCCCCAACAGGAGCCCTTAAAGGTATAGAAGGGGGGGGGTGGGGGCTGATACTCCCCTATATCCTTCTATAGGAGCCCTTAAAGGTATAGACCCCACAACCCCCCCCCCCCAATAGGAGCCCTTAAAGGTATAGACCCCATAACCCCCCCCAATAGGAGCCCTTAAAGGTATAGAGGGGGGGGTTGCTGATAGATACCCCCCTATATCCTTCTATAGGAGCCCTTAAAGGTACAGACCCCACAACCCCCCCCCAATAGGAGCCCTTAAAGGTATAGACCCCATAACCCCCCCAGTAGGAGCCCATAAAGGTATAGAAGGGGGGGGTTGCTGATAGATACCCCCCTATACCCTTCAATAGGAGCCATTAAAGGTATAGACCCCACAACCCCCCCCAATAGGAGCCCATAAAGGTATAGAGGGGGGGGTTGCTGATAGATACCCCCCTATATCCTTCAGTAGGAGCCCTTAAAGGTACAGACCCCACAACCCCCCCCCCAATAGGAGCCCTTAAAGGTATAGACCCCATAACCCCCCCCATAGGAGCCCTTAAAGGTATAGAAGGGGGGGGGGTGGGGGCTGATACCCCCTATATCCTTCAATAGGAGCCATTAAAGGTATAGACCCCACAATCCCCCCCTATAGGAGCCCTTAAAGGTATAGACCCCATAACCCCCCCCATAGGAGCCCTTAAAGGTATAGACCCCATAACCCCCCCAATAGGAGCCCATAAAGGTATAGGGGGGGGGTTGCTGACAGACCCCCCCCTACACCCCGTTACTTTACCCGGTCCCTGCAGTGCTGGCACTGCCGATGCCACCCAAGCCTCGGGCACAGGAGGGACACAAGGAACCTCCCACCCCCCCCACCCCCCCCCCCGGCCCTATTATTCCACCCTATTATTCCACCCTCCCCTCCAGGCTGTACCCGGTGCCCGCCCCCCCCTCAGGGGACACAGGTGGGTTGGGATGGGTTGGGCTGGGTGGTGACATTGGGGTATTATGGCCAAACCCAAAGCATTTAATAGGGCAGCCATGCAGAGACATGGGCACCCAAAGCATCTTAATAGGGTATTCATGCATAGAGCTGGGCACCCAAGCATAGAACAGGGACGTGAAGGTCAATAGAGAGCAATGTGGGGCCGACATGGATCAATATGGGGTCAATAGGGCTCAATATGGGGTCAATATGGATCAATATGGGGTCAACATAGTCAATATGGGGTAAGTATGGATCAATATGGGGTCAATAGGGCTCAATATGGGGTCAATAGGGCTCAATATAGGGTCAATAGGGCTCAATATGGGGTCAATGGGGCTCTATATGGGGTCAATAGGGCTCTATATGGGGTCAATAGGGCACTATATGGGGTCAATGGGGCTCTATATGGGGTCAATAGGGCTCTATATGGGGTCAATAGGGCTCTATATGGGGTCAATAGAGCTCTATATGGGGTCAATAGAGCTCAATATGGGGTCAATAGAGCTGTATATGGGGTCAATAGGGCTCAATATGAGGTCAATAGAGCTCTATATGGGGTCAAAGCAGCTCTATATGGGGTCAATAGGGCTCTATATGGGGTCAATAGGGCTCAATATGGGGTCAATAGGGCCCAATATGGGGTCAATATGGATATATATGGGGTCAATAGAGCTCAATATAGGGTCAGTAGAGCTCTATATGGGATCAATAGGGCTCTATATGGGGTCAATAGAGCTCTATATGGGGTCAGTAGGGCTCTATATGGGGTCAATAGAGCTGTATATGGGGTCAATAGGGCTCTATATGGGGTCAATAGGGCTCAATATGGGGTCAATAGGGCTCAATATGGGGTCAAAGCAGCTCTATATGGGGTCAATAGAGCTCTATATGGGGTCAATAGAGCTCTATATGAAGTCAAAAGGGCTCTATATGGGGTCAATATGGCTCTATATGAAGTCAATAGGGCTCTATATAGGGTCAATAGGGTTCTATATGGGTTCAATAGAGCTCTATATGGGGTCAATAGAGCTCTATATGGGGTCAATAGGGCTCTATATGGGTCAATAGAGCTCTATATGGGGTCAATAGGGCTCTATATGGGGTCAATAGAGCTCTATATGGGGTCAATAGGGCTCTATATGGAATCAATAGCGCTCTATATGGGGTCAATAGGGCTCTATATGGGGTCAATAGGGCTCTATATGGGGTCAAATCAGCTCTATATGGGGTCAATAGGGCTCTATATGGGGTCAATAGGGCTCTATATGGGGTCAAATCAGCTCTATATGGGGTCAATAGGGCTCTATATGGGGTCAATAGAGCTCTATATGAAGTCAATAGGGCTATAAATGGGGTTAATGGAGCTCTATATGGGGTCAATATGGCTCATTATGGGGTCAATAGGGCTCAATATGGGGTCAATAGAGCTCTATATGGGGCCAATAGGGCTCTATATGGGGTCAATAGGGTTCTATATGGGGTCAATAGAGCTCTATATGGGGTCAATAGGGCTCAATATGAGGTCAATAAAGCTCTATATGGGGTCAAAGCAGCTCTATATGGGGTCAATAGGGCTCTATATGGGGTCAATAGAGCTCTATATGGGGCCAATGGGGCTCTATATGGGGTCAATAGAGCTCTATATGGGGACAATAGGGCTCTATATGGGGTCAATGGGGCTCTATATGGGGTCAATAGGGCTCAATATGGGGTCAATGGGGCTCTATATGGGGTCAATAGAGCTCTATATGGAATCAATAGAGCTCTATATAGGGACAATAGGGCTCAATATGGAATCAATAGGGCTCTATATGGGGGCAATGCATCTCTATATGGGGTCAATAGGGCTCAATATGGAATCAATAGGGCACTATATGGGGTCAATGGGGCTCTATATGGGGTCAATAGGGCTCAATATGGAATCAATAGGGCTCTATATGGGGTCAATACGGCTCTATATGATAGGGCTCTATATGGGGCCAATAGAGCTCTATATGGGGTCAATAGGGCTCAATATGAGGTCAATAAAGCTCTATATGGGGTCAATAGGGCTCTATATGAAGTCAATAGGGCTCTATATGGGGTCAATAGGGCTCTATAGGGCTCTATAGGGCCCTTAGAGTCCTATAGAGCTCTATGGGGTCTATAGGGCAGCCCGTCCACCTCCTGCTCGTCTCTATGGTACGAGGCGGTTGGAGGACCACCGCTCTCTATGATCCTCGCTCACTTCCGCCTATCTTCCTAACCGGAAGTGACGAACTAACCGGAAACCGGAAGCGGCGGCTCTGCGGGGCGGCGGCCGGTGGCGCGGGAAAGAGGTGAGTGGAAGCCCCGCCCCCAACCCGGACTGTGACGTCATCGGCTCCCCGTGACGTCATGACTGGGGCCCCTATAGGCGCCCTATAAGCCCCCCATATATCCCCCTATAGGTGCCCTATAACCCCCCCCATGTCCCCTATAGGTGCCCTATATGGTGCCCTATAGGTGCCCTATAAGCCCCCACCCCATATATCCCCCTATTAATGCCCTATAGGCCCCCCCAAGTCCCCTATAGGTGCCCTATAAGTCCACCCCATATATCACCCTATATGTGCCCTATAAGCTCCCCCCTATGTGACCCTATATGTGCCCTATAAGCCCTCCCCCCATATATCCCCCTATAGGTGCCCTATAAGGTGCCCCTATAGGTGCCCTATAAGCCCCCACCCCATATATCCCCCTATAAATGCCCTATAGGCCCCCCCAAGTCCCCTATAGGTGCCCTATAAGCCCCCCATATGTCCCCCTATAGGTGCCCTATAAGCCCCCCCATATGTGACCCTATAGGTGTCCTATAAGTCCACCCCATATAAACCCCTATAGGAGCCCTATAAGCTCCCCCCCCATATATCCCCCTACAGATGCCCTGTAAGCCCTCCCCCCATATAAACCCCTATAGGTGCCCTATAAGCCCCCCCATGCCCCCCTATAGGCGGCCTGTAAGCCCCCCATATGTGCCCCTATAGGCGCCCTCCTCCTTAGGTGCCCCCCATCTGCCCCTATAGGTGCCCTATAGGCCCCCCCATATAAACCCCTATAGGTGTCCTATAAGCCCCCCCATGTCCTCCTATAGGTGTCTTATAAGTCCACCCCATATAAACCCTTATAGATGCCCTATAAGCTCCCCCCCCATATATCCCCCTATAGATGCCCTATAAGCCCTCCCCCCATATAAACCCCTATAGGTGCCCTATAAGCCCCCCCATATATCCCCCTACAGATGCCCTATAAGCCCTCCTCCCATATAAACCCCTATAGGTGCCCTATAAGCCCCCCCAT
This sequence comes from Coturnix japonica, assembly GCF_054131305.1. NCBI lineage: Eukaryota > Metazoa > Chordata > Aves > Galliformes > Phasianidae > Coturnix > Coturnix japonica. The sequence goes on from NC_140668.1 coordinate 669,846, forward strand.
GTCCCCCTATAGGCAGCCTATAGCCCCCCCATATATCCCCCTATAGGTGCCCTATAAGTTCACCCTATGTGCCCCTACAGGTGCCCTATAAGCCCACCCCATCTACCCCTATAGGGGCCCTATAAGCCCCCCCATATGTGACCCTATAGGTGCCCTATAAGCCCTCCCCCCATATAAACCCCTATAGGTGCCCTATAGGCCCCCCCCATATAAACCCCTATAGGTGCCCTATAGGCCCCCCCCCCATATAAACCCCTATAGGTGCCCTATAAGCCCCCCCATGTCCCCCTATAGGCAGCCTATAAGCCCCCCCTATTTGACCCTATAGGCAGCCTATAAGCCCCCCCTATTTGACCCTATAGGCACCCTATAAGCCCCCTCCATGTGCCCCTATAGATGCCCTATAAGTTCACCTCATATCCCCCTATAGATGCCCTATAACCCCTCCTCCATGTGCCCCTATAGGTGCCCTATAAGCCCCCACCCCATATGTGACACTATATGTGCCCTATAAGCCCCCCCATGTGCCCCTATAGGTGCCCTATAAGCCCACCCCATCTGCCCCTATAGGTGCCCTATAAGTTCACCCCATGTGTGACCCTATAGGTGCCCTATAAGCCCCCTCCCTCCATGTGCCCCTATAGGTGCCCTATAAGTCCGCCCCATATAAACCCCTATAGGTGCCCTATAAGCCCTCCCCCCATATAAACCCCTATAAGTGCCCTATAACCCCCCCATGTCCCCCTATAGGTGTCCCATAAGTCCACCCCATATGTCCCCCTATAGGCACCCCATCTGCCCCTATAGCTGCCCTATAAGCCCCCCATATGTCTCCCTATAGGTGCCCTATAAGCCCTCCCATATCTGCCCCTATAGGTTCCCTATAAGTCTATCCCATCTGCCCCTATAGATGCCCTATAACCCCCCCCACCCCCATAGGTGCCCCATAGCTGACCCTATAGGCTCCCTATAACCCCCCCATATGTCCCCCTATAGGTGCCCTATAATCCCTCCTCCATGTCCCCCTATATGTGCCCTACAAGCTCCCCCCCATGTGACCCTATATGTGCCCTATAAATCCACCCCATATAAACCCCTATATGTGCCCTATAAGCCCCCCCTTGTCCCCTATAGGCGCCCTATAAGCCCTCCCCCCATATATCACCCTATATGTGCCCTATAAGCTCCCCCCTATGTGACCCTATATGTGCCCTATAAGCCCTCCCCCCATATATACCCCTATAGGTGCCCTATAACCCCTCCTCCATGTGCCCCTATAGGTGCCCTATAAGCTCCCACCCCATATGTTCCCCTATAGATGCCCCATAAGCCCCCGCCCCTCCCAGCTGCCCCTATAAGTGCCCTATAAGCCCCCCCCATGTAACCCTATAGGTTCCATATAAGCCCCTCCATGTCCCCCTACAGGTGCCCTATAAGCCCACCCCATCTACCCCTATAGGTGCCCTATAAGCCCCCCCATATGTGACCCTATAGGTGCCCTATAAGTCCACCCCATATATCCCCCTATAGGTGCCCTATAAGCCCTCCCCCATAGAACCCCTATAGGTGTCCTGTAAGTCTACCCCATATAAACCCCTATAGGTGCCCTATAAGTTCACCCTATGTGACCCTATAGGTGCCCTATAAGCCCCCCCCATGTCCCCCTATAGGTGCCCTATAAGCTCTCCCCCATAGAACCCCTATAGGTGCCCTATAACCCCCTCCTATTTGACCCTATAGGTGCCCTATAAGCCCTCCCCCCATATATCCCCCTATAGGTGCCCTATAAGCCCCCCCTATTTGACCCTATAGGCGTCCTATAAGCCCCTCCTTGTCCCCTATAGGTGCCCTATAAGCCCCCATATATCACCCTATAGGTGCCCTATAAGCCCTCCCCCCATATAAACCCCTATAGGTGCCCTATAAGCCCTCCCCCCATATATACCCCTATAGGTGCCCTATAACCCCCCCATGTCCCCCTATAGGTGTCCCATAAGTCCACCCCATATGTCCCCCTATAGGTGCCCTATAAGCCCTCCCATATCTGCCCCTATAGGTTCCCTATAAGTCTATCCCATCTGCCCCTATAGATGCCCTATAAACCCCCCCACCCCCATAGGTGCCCCATAGCTGACCCTATAGGCTCCCTATAACCCCCCCATATGTCCCCCTATAGGTGCCCTATAACCCCTCCTCCATGTCCCCCTATATGTGCCCTATAAGCCCCCCCCCATATGTGCCCCTATAGGTGCCCTATAAGCCCCCACCCCATATGTTCCCCTATAGATGCCCCATAAGCCCCCCCCCCCTCCCAGCTGCCCCTATAGGTGCCCTATAAGCCTCATGGGGGTGCTCGGTGTTGCCCCCCAAGGTGGGGGGGGAGAAGGGGTCCTCAGCCACCCCCACAGGTATCCGGCCCCATATGTGACACCCCCAACCCCATATGGTGACACCCCATATAGTGACACCCTATATAGTGACACCCTATATAGTGACACCCCTGACCCCATATAGTGACACCCCATAAGGTGACACCCCCAACCCCATAAGGAGACACCCCACAGGTACCCCTTCCCCCCATATGTGACACCCCTGACCCCATAAGGTGCCACCCCATATGTGACACCCCATAAGGTGACACCCCCAACCCCATAAGGTGACACCCCTGACCCCATACAGTGACACCCTATATGTGACACCCCCGACCCCATATGGTGACACCCCACAGGTACCCCTTCCCCCCATATGTGACACCCCTGACCCCATAAGGTGCCACCCCTGACCCCATAAGATGACACCCCATAAAGTGACACCCCAACCCCATATGGTGACACCCCACAGGTACCCCTTCCCCCCATATGTGACACCCCTGACCCCATAAGGTGACACCCCTGACCCCATAAGATGTCACCCCATAAGGTGACACCCCATATGGTGACACCCCTGACCCCATAAGATGACACCCTTGACCCCATACAGTGACACCCCATAGTGTGACACCCCATACGTTGCCCCCTCACCCCCTTATACCCTCTTATCTCCCCCATCCAGGTCCCTCCATCCTCCCCATTGTCCCCCCCATAAGTTGACACCCCCAACCCCATAAGGTGACACCCCTGACCCCATAAGATGACACCCCATAAGATGACACCCCATAAGGTGACACCCCATAAGATGACACCCCTGACCCCATACAGTGACACCCCATAGTGTGCCACCCCATACGTTGCCCCGTCACCCCTTATATCCTCTTACCTCCCCCCTCCAGGTCCCTCATTCTCCCCCATATAGTGACACCCCATAAGGTGACACCCCCAACCCCATAACGTGACACCCCATATAGTGACACCCCGTTTTTTGCCCCCTCACCCCCTTATATTCTCTTATATCCTCCTCTCCAGGTCCTTCCAGCTCAACACCCCCATATTGTCCCCCCCCATATAGTGACACCCCATATGTGACACCCCATATATTGCCCCCTCACCCTCTTATCTCCCCCTCCAGGTCCCCCCATCATCTCCCCATGGCGGAGCCGGTCCATTCCATCCACCTTCACAACTTCAGCCGCTCTCTCTTAGAGACCCTCAACGTCCAACGTCTGGGCGGTCACTTCTGCGACGTCACCGTCCGTATCCGCGACTCCACGTTCCGCGCCCACCGCTGTGTCCTGGCGGCCGGCAGCCCCTTCTTCCACGACAAACTCCTTTTGGGTCACTCCGCCATCGAGGTTCCTCCCGTGGTGCCCAGCGGGGCCGTACGGCGGCTGTTGGAGTTCCTATATAGCGGCTGCTTGGCCGTGGCTCGTTCCGAGGCGCTTCAGATGCTCACGGCCGCCTCCGTCCTGCAGATCAAAACGGTGATCGATGAGTGCACCCAGATCATCTGCCAGGGACACAAAGGGCTGCCCCCCAACCGACCCCCTGCTGGGTTATTGCATTGGGGTGGTACCACTCGGAACCATCCCGGGTTATTGGATGGGGGTGGTACCACTCGGAACCATCCTGGGTTATTGGATGGGGGTGGTACCACCCGGAACCATCCTGGGTTATTGGATGGGGGTGGTACCACTCGGAACCATCCTGGGTTATTGGATGGGGGTGGTACCACGCGGAACCATCCTGGGTTATTGGATGGGGGTGGTACCACTCGGAACCATCCTGGGTTATTGGATGGGGGTGGTACCACGCGTAACCATCCTGGGTTATTGGATGGGGGTGGTACCACTCGGAACCATCCTGGGTTATTGGATGGGGGTGGTACCACCCGGAACCATCCTGGGTTATTGGATGGGGGTGGTACCACTCGGAACCATCCTGGGTTAGCGGATGGGGATGATGCTCAGCACCAGCTCCAGGAGCTCTTGGTGCCACCTGAACACGATGGGTGCTATGGGGCAGCCCCACTATCAGAACAGGATGATGGGTGCTATGGGGCACCCAGCTGTAAACAGAGGCAGACCCCCTTGGTACCATCAGAACACGATGGGTGCTATGGGGCAGCCAGCTCCCATAGCCATAAGCAGAGGCAGCCCCCCTTGGTGCCACCATCAGGACATGATGGCTGCTATGGGGCAGCCCCTCCTGCGTTATCAGATGGGGATGAGGCTCAGCACAAGCTCCAGGAGCTCTTGGTATCATCAGAACACGACGGGTGCTATGGGGCAGCCCCTCCTGTGTTATCGGATGGGGGCGATGCCCATCACAAGCTCTTGGTACCATCAGGACACGATGGGTGCTATGGGGCAGCCCCACCAGCAGAAGGATGCTATGGGGCACCCAGCTGCCATAGCCGCAAGCAGAGGCAGCCCCTGAGGCTCCAGCTGCCTATTAAAGAGGAGGAGGATGATGATGATGATGAAGGCTCAGTGCCCCCAATGCCGTTCCCTGTTGAAGAGCCGCTGTTTCTCGATGCCCCCGATGTCTTTGACGCCTTCCTGCCCCCTTGGCAGGGGGATGATGGGGGCAAAGTGGGGAGGGGTCCGGCCTTTGGGACTGAGGTGGGGCTGGGAGGTGGGGGGAGCAGTTTGGGGTTCACCCCCCAAGTGCCGCCCCTTTATGAGGAGGGGGTTGGGGAAGGGGGGGCGGGTGGTGGAGCCCCCATTGGGGTCCATAAGGTGTCAAGGGCCGGGACAGCGCGACGCCCTGAGCCGACGTATCAGTGCGGCCATTGCCAGAAGACGTTCAGCTCCAGGAAGAACTACAGCAAGCACATGTTCATCCACTCGGGTAAGGGGATGTGGGGGATATGGGGGGATGTGGGGTCCTTGGGGGGCCAGGGGTGGTTTAGGGACATGTTCATCCACTCTAGTAAGGGGATATGGGGGGGATGTCAGGGGTATATGGGGAGGACGTGGGGTCTCTGGGGGCCGGGGGGGGGTTTAGGGACACGTTCATCCACTGTGGTAAGGGGATATGGGGGCCATATGGGGGAGATGTGGGGTACTTGGGGGACGGGGGGGGGTTTAAGGACAGAGCAGACCCACGTTGATGTGTGTTGACACACATTGATGTGTGTTGAGCCATGTTGATGTGAGTTGACCCACGTTGTTCTGTGTTGACCCACGTTGTTCTGTGTTGACCCACGTTGTTCTGGGTTGACCCATGCTGGTGTGTGTTGACCCACGTTGATGTGTTGGCCCACGTTGCTGTGTTGACCCACGTTGTTCTGTGTTGACTCACATTGATGTGTTGACCCACGTTGATGAGTGTTGACCCACATTGATGTGAGTTGACCCACGTTGTTCTGAGTTGACCCACGTTTTTTTGTGTTGACCCACGTTGCTGTGTTGACCCACATTGTTCTGTGTTGACCCACGTTGTTCTGTGTTGGCCCACGTTGATGTGTTGACCCACGTTGATTTGTTGACCCACGTTGATGTGTGTTTACCCACATTGATGTGAGTCGACCCACGTTGCTCTGTGTTGACCCACGTTGATGTGAGTTGACCCACGTTGATTTGTTGACCCACGTTGCTCTGTGTTGACCCACGTTCTGAGTTGACCCACGTTGTTCTGTGTTGACCCACATTGATGTGTTGACCCACGTTGATTTGTTGACCCACGTTGATGTGTGTTTACCCACATTGATGTGAGTCGACCCACGTTGCTCTGTGTTGACCCACATTGATGTGAGTTGACCCGCGTTGATGTGCGTTGACCCACGTTGATGTGTATTGACCCACATTGTTGTGTGTTGACCCACATTGATGTGTGTTGACCAACATTGCTATGTGTTGACCCACGTTGCTCTGTGTTGACCCACACTGATGTGTGTTGACCCACGTTGATGTGAGTTGACCCACGTTGCTGTGTTGACCCACGTTGCTGTGTTGACCCACGTTGTTCTGTGTTGACCCACGTTGCTCTGTGTTGACCCACGTTGTTCTGTTTTGACCCACGTTGCTCTGTGTTGACCCACGTTGGTGTGTTGACCCACATTGTTCTTTGTTGACCCACGTTGATGTGTGTTGACCCACATTGTTCTTTGTTGACCCACACCGTTCCATACTGATGTGTTAAGGTGAGGTTGTCTGATGCTGAATCAGGGTTGATCTGTTTTGGACGATGTTGACCCGTGTTGATCTACATTGATGTGTGCTCATTTGCTTTGAGTTGACCCTTGTGTTGATGCATGTTGATGTATGTTGATGCATGTTGATGTATGTTGATGCATGTTGATGCATGTTGATGTATGTTGACCTACGTTGATCTGTTTTGCTACCACTGTGGATTCACGTTGACGACATCGCTCTCTTTTGACCTCTGTTGGCCCACATACGACTCATGTGGACTCATGTTGACCCACAATGAGCTGCTGTCAGCCTGCATAGCTCCATGTAGATCACGTTGACCCATGTAGATCACATTGACTCATGTTGGCTCCTACGTAGCTCCATGTTGATCATATTGACCCATGTTGGCCCCTATGTAGCTCCATGTTGATCATGTTGACCCATGATGGCTCCTATGTAGCTCCATGTTGATCACGTTGACCCATGTTGGCCCCTACGTAGCCCTGTGTTGATCACGTTGACCCACATTGGCCCCTACATAGCTCCATATTGATCACATTGACTCATGTTGGCCCCTACGTAGCTCCATGTTGATCACGTTGACCCATGTTGGCCCCTATGTAGCTCCATGTTGATCACATTGACCCATGTTGGTCCCTACGTAGCTCCATGTTGATCACGTTGACCCATGTTGATCACACTGACCCATGTTGGCTTGTACATAGCTCCATGTTGATCACATTGACCCATGTTCATCACGTTGACCCCCACTGGCCCCTACATAGCTCCATATTGATCACGTTGACCCATGTTGTCTCCTACATAGCTCCATGTTGATCATGTTGACCCATGTTGGCTCCTACGTAGCTCCATGTTGATCATGTTGACCCATGTTGGCTCCTACGTAGCTCCATGTTGATCCCATTGACCATGTTGGCCCCTGCATAGCTCCATGTTGATCCCATTGACCCATGTTGGCCCCTACGTAGCTCCATGTTGATCACATTGACCCATGTTGTCTCCTACATAGCTCCATGTTGATCCCATTGACCCATGTTGGCCCCTACGTAGCTCCATGTTGATCACATTGACCCATGTTGGTCCCTACGTAGCTCCATGTTGATCACGTTGACCCATGTTGATCACACTGACCCATGTTGGCTTGTACATAGCTCCATGTTGATCACATTGACCCATGTTCATCACGTTGACCCTCACTGGCCCCTACATAGCTCCATATTGATCACGTTGACCCATGTTGTCTCCTACATAGCTCCATGTTGATCATGTTGACCCATGTTGGCTCCTACGTAGCTCCATGTTGATCATGTTGACCCATGTTGGCTCCTACGTAGCTCCATGTTGATCCCATTGACCATGTTGGCCCCTGCATAGCTCCATGTTGATCCCATTGACCCATGTTGGCCCCTACGTAGCTCCATGTTGATCACATTGACCCATGTTGTCTCCTACATAGCTCCATGTTGATCCCATTGACCCATGTTGGCCCCTACGTAGCTCCTTGTTGATCACACTGACCCATGTTGGCTCATACGTAGCTCCATGTTGATCATGTTGACCTGTGCTGCACCATGTTGGCCTGTAACTGATCTGTGTTGCCTCAGGTTGACCCATAACTGATCCGTGGTCTTCCACACTGCCCCATAATTGATCCGTGGTGCTCCACACTGCCCCATAACCAATCCCTGGTGCTCTACATTGACCTATCTCTTTGCAGGCGATCCCATTGACCCATGTTGATCACACTGACCCATGCTGTCCCCCATGTAGCTCCATGTTGATCACACTGACCCATGCTGTCCCCCATGTAGCTCCATGTTGATCACACTGACCCATGTTGACCCCCGTTGACCCATATTGGCCCCTTAATAGTTCGATGTTGATCCCATTGACCCGCGTTGGCCCCTATGTAGCTCTATGTTGATCACATTGACCCATGTTGATCACATTGACCCATGTTGATCACGTTGACCCACATTGGCCCCTATACAGCTCCACGTTGATCACATTGACCCATGTTGGCCCCTACATAGGTCCATGTTGATCATGTTGACCCATGTTGGCTCCTATGTAGCTCCATGTTGATCACATTGACCCATGTTGGCCCCTATGTAGCTCCATGTTGATCACATTGACCCATGTTGGCCCCTATGTAGCTCCATGTTGATCCACGTTGACCCATGTAGGCCCATGATGATCTGCTGTCAGCCTACGTAGCTCCATGTTGATCATGTTTACCCATGTTGATCACATTGACCCATGTTGGCTCCTACGTAGCTCCATGTAGATCCCATTGACCCATGTTGGCTCCTACGTAGCTCCATATTGATCACATTGACCCATGTTGGCTCCTATGTAGCTCCATGTTGATCACGTTGACCCATGTTGGCCCCTATGTAGCTCCATGTTGATCCACGTTGACCCATGTAGGCCCATGATGATCTGCTGTCAGCCTACGTAGCTCCATGTTGATCACGTTGACCCATCTCTTTGCAGGCGAGAAGCCCCACCAATGCTCCATCTGCTGGCGCTCCTTCTCGCTCCGTGACTACCTCCTGAAGCACATGGTGACCCACACTGGGGTCCGAGCCTTCCAATGCACCGTCTGCTGCAAACGCTTCACCCAGAAGAGCTCCCTCAACGTCCACATGCGCACGCACCGCCCCGAGCGCTTCCAGTGCCGCCTCTGCACCAAAGGCTTCTCCCATCGCACCCTCCTCGAGCGACACGTGGCTGCCACCCACCCTGTACCACCCCCAGGGCCACCTCCGGGACCACCACCGGGACCACCGCCACCAGACAACATCAAGGATGTGGGGGTCAGTCACACTCATGTGGCGTAGGGGTACCCCATAGGGTTGCCACCACCCCTAGACTGACATAGGGGTACCCCACCACCCCTAGACTGACTCTTTAACACCAAGGACGTGGGTGTCAATCACACTCATGTGGCATAGGGGTACCCCATAGGGTTGCCACCACCCCTAGACGGACATAGGGGTACCCCATAGGGCTGCCACCACCCCTCACGTGGCATAGGGGTACCCCACCACCCCTAGACTGACTCTATGAGCCCCCTGGGGTGAAACCCAAAGGACTTTGACCTCCCTGATGTGGGTTTGATGCCCTGGATGGATGGATGGATGGATGGATGGATGGATGGATGAGGTCCATCCCAAAGGGCTGCCACCACCCCTAGAATGACTCTTTGACACCAAGGATGTGGGGGTCAGTCACACTCAAGTGGCATAGGGGTACCCCATAGGGTTGCCACCACCCCTCACGTGGCATAGGGGTACCCCATAGGGTTGCCACCACCCTTCATGTGGCATAGGGGTACCCCATAGGGCTGCCACCACCCTTCACGTGGCATAGGGGTACCCCATATGGTTGCCACCACCCTTCACGTGGCATAGGGGTACCCCATATGGTTGCCACCACCCCTCACGTGGCATAGGGGTACCCCATAGTGTTGCCACCACCCCTCACATGGCATAGGGGTACCCCATAGGGTTGCCACCACCCCTAGACTGACATAGGGGTACCCCACCACCCCTAGACCGACTCTATGAGCCCCATGGGGTAAAACCCAAAGGACTTTGACCCCCCTGATGTGGGTTTGTTGCCCTGGATGGATGGATGAGGTCCATCCCAAAGGGCTGCCACCACCCCTAGACCGACTCTTTGACACCAAGGATGTGGGGGCCAGTCACACTCATGTGGCATAGGGGTACCACCATAGGGTTGCCACCACCCCTAGATCGACGTAGGGGTACCCCATAGGGTTGCAACACCCCTAGACTGACTCTTTGGCATAGGGGTATCCCACCACCCCTATACCAACTCTTTGAGCCCCATGGGGTGAAACCCAAAGGACTTTGACCTCCCTGATGTGGGTTTGATGCCCTGGATGGACAGATGGGGTCTATCCCACTCATCCCCTCGCACCCAGGATGTGTTAATAATGGGGGTTTCCCTTTTACCTCTGAACCGCGGCTATGGGGGGGGTGGTTCAACGCGCTCTGGGGGGGATGTAAATCAACACGCAGGTTTTAAGGACTCGTTTTGTGCCATTAATGCAACTATTTTCCTTCGAAATCCCTCCTGCCCCATTGCCTGCCCATGGGGCTCCCACCCAGATGGTGGGTGGCAGCAGGGCTGGATCGTGGGCATATGGGCACCATAGAAGGGCTGGATCATGGTTATATGGCCACCATAGAAGGGTTGGATCATGGTTATATGGCCACCATAGAAGGGCTGGATCATGGTTATATGGCCACCATAGAAGGGCTGGATCATGGTTATATGACCACCATAGAAGGGTTGGATCATGGACCCATGGGCACCATAGAAGGGTTGGATCATGGTTATATGGCCACCATAGAAGGGTTGGATCATGGTTATATGGGCACCATAGAAGGGCTGGATCATGGTTATATGGGCACCATAGAAGGGCTGGATCATGGTTATATGGGCACCATAGAAGGGCTGGATCATGGTTATATGGCCACCATAGAAGGGCTGCAGCCATCAGCCACGTCTCAGGTCCTCCCCATGTCTTTGTGTTGATGGATGGCGTCAACAAGGCCCGACCACATCCCACAGAGGAGCTATAGGACACCCCAACCCCCAACCACATCATGTATCTTGCTGATATCTTTATCTCCATGTCAAACACCCACTGGGTCAAACCCCCCTCATAGGGGCCAATGCAGAAGGGCTGCAATAGCTGTAGGTCACGCCGTGGGTCTTCCATCAATCTTCCTATTGATGATGGGCACCAAGAGGGCAAACCACGTTATAAAGATGAATCATGGGCCCAGGGAGCCCCTCAGAGCTGCAAGGCCAGGGCTGGGCTGGGTCCCTGCTCAGCATCGTGGAGGCGGCGGTGTCGGATGAGGGCAAACCATGTTATAAAGATGAATCATGGCCTCCATCATCATTCCAAAGATGAATCATGGGCTCCATCATCATTCCAAAGATGAATGATGGGCCCCGGGAGCCCCTCAGAGCCCTTGGTGCAAGGCTGGGCTGGGTCCTTGTTCAGCATCACGAAGGCGGCGGTGTTGGATGATGGCAAACCATGTTATAAAGATGAATCATGGCCTCCATCGTCATTCCAAAGATGAATCATGGCCTCCATCGTCATTCCAAAGATGAATCATGGCCTCCATCATCATTCCAAAGATGAATCATGGCCTCCATCATCATTCCAAAGATGAATCATGGCCCCAAGGAGCCCCTCAGAGCTGCAAGGCCAGGCTGGGTCCTTGCTCAGCATCATGGAGGTGGCGGATGAGGGCAAACCACGTTCCAAGATGAATCATGGCCTCCATCATCACCCCAGGGAGCCCCTCAGAGCTGCAAGGCCAGGCCGGGTCCCTGCTCAGCATCATGGAGGCGGCGATGTCGGATGAGGTGTGAGCTGCGGCTGAAGGTTTTCGGGCAATCAGGACAGAGATAAGGCTTCTCACCGGTGTGAGTTCGCTGGTGCTCCACCAGTCGGGAGCTCTCGCTGAAGCACTTGTCGCACTGGGAGCACTGGAAAGGCTTCAGGCCGCTGTGCAGGCGGCGGTGCTGGCTGAGGTTGGAGCTCCAAGCAAAGCGTTTGCCGCAGGCGCTGCACTGGTAGGGCTTCTCACCCGTGTGGGTGCGTTGGTGCTGGAGCAGGTTGGAGTTTTGGGTGAAGCTTTTAGAACAGCCGTTGCATTTGTAGGGTTTTTCTCCCGTGTGGGTGCCCAGGTGGTGCATCAGATGCGAGCTCTGCCCGAAAGCTTTGCCGCACTCTGTGCACTTATAGGGCTTCCGAGCGCTCTGAAGGGATGTGGGGGGCAGCCCCCAGGCCCAGTGCAGCTCTAGGGGTGGTGAAGACAATGGGGATGCCATCAGGATAGGGGGGGGGTCCGCCTCGGGGGTCTCCGTGGTGCCTGTGGTGGGAGAAAGATGTGTGTCACCATAGGGGGTCCTTAATTACCCTCTTAATTACCCTGTCACCATGGAGGTGTCCTTAATTATCTTCTTAATTACCCTCTCTGAGCTGCCTAATTACCCTTCTGACCAGCCCAATTACCAACCAAGCCACGCGGTGCCCTCTCAGAACAGTCTCATCTGGAGGTGGCCATGAGGGGCACGGCTTAAATGGGATGTATTGACTGATTTAAGTCTGGAGTCAGACCTGCTTTGGGTTCAGTGCAGGGACCCCACAAAGCTCCCGTTCCCTATGGACTGGGAACACCCTCAGACCTCCCCCCAGGATGGGGCTGTGAGGAACCCGCTCCAAAAGCAGCTGGTTTGGGGTTGGGGTTGGACTGCAGAGCTGCCATACCTCCATCCCTAGCATGGATAGAGCAGGGAACAGCCACAGGAGCACTATGGAGGAACACTATGACTCTATATCCCTGTGTGTCCTCAATCCCCTCCTGGCTGTGCCCACTATGGGATGCCCCCATCCCTCCCTCCATCCCCCCATCCATCCCTCCATGCCCCCATCCCTCCATCCATCCCTCCCTCCGTGCCCCCATATATCCCTGATGTCCCCATCCCTCCATGTCCCCATCCATCCTTCCATCCATCCCTCCGTGTCCCCGTCCATCCCCCCATGCCCCCATCCCTCCCTCCATCCATCCCTATGTGCCCCCACCCATCCCCGTGTCCCCATCCATCCCCCCATCCCTCCCTCCATGCCCCTATCCCTCCCTCCATCCCCCCATCCCTCCCCCCATCCCTCCCTCTGTGCCCCCGTCCATCCCTCCCTCCATCTCCCCATCCATCCCTCCATCCCCCCGTCCATCCCTGTGCCCCCATTCATCCATCCCTCCATCCCCCCATCCCTGCCCCCATCCATCCCTCCCTTCGTCCCATCCATCCCTCCCTCCGTCTCCCCATCCATCCCTCCCTCACCCATCACCCCATCCCTCCCCCCATCCATCCCTCCGTGCCCCCATCCCTCCCTCAATCCCCCCATCATCCCTCCATTCCCCCATCCATCCCTCCGTGCCCCCGTCCATCCCTCCGTGCCCCCATCTATCCCCCCATCCCTCCCTCCATGCCCCTATCCCTCCATTCATCCCTCCCTCCATCCCCCCATCCCTTCCTCCGTCCCCCCATCCATCCCTCCCTCCATCCCCACATCCATCCCTCCCTCCATCCCCACATCCATCCCTCCTTCCATGCCCCTATCCCTCCATTCATCCCTCCCTTCATCCCCCCATCCATCCTTCCCTCTATGCCCCCATCCATCCTTCCCTCTATGCCCCCATCCATCCTTCCCTCTATGCCCCCATCCATCCTTCCCTCCCTCCATCTCCCCATCCATCCCTCCATCCCCTCATCCCTCCCTCCATCTCCCCATCCCTCCCTCCATCCCTCCCTCTGTGCCCCCATCCATCCCTCCCTCCCTCCATCCTCCCATCCATCCCCCCATGCCCCCATCCCTCCCTCCCTACCCCCATCTCCCCATCCATCCCTCCCTCCATCCCCCCACCCCCCCATGACATCCCAGGACTCACCTCGATGCTCAGCAGTGTCCGTGTCCCCATCCCTGTCCCATTCATCCAGCTGCTCCATGGCTTCAGAACGAGGGGACACCCTATAGCAAACCTATACCAACCCCATAGCAACCCTATAGCAAACGTGGGGGGTGGGGGGGGGCAATGGGTACGGATGGGATTCTGAGGGGGGCATAGAGCTGATGGGGGGGCGGTGGGTCCTTGAAGGGACAATGAACGTGGGGTGGGTGAACACACGGTGATAACGGGAGGGGTCGGGGCTCCCCGGACCCAGGACCGGGTCTATAGGGCAGCGCAGCCCCCTCCCCCCCCTCGACCCTCCCCCATATCGCTCCGCCCCCAACCCCGGAAGCAGCGGGGCCGCTCTGCACCGCTCGGAGGACCGAGACTCGATGGTGTTAACATCCAATGTTGACTCCCTTTATCCCCACGTTACCCCCCCACAAAGGGGCAGAGCTGAGCAGGGGACAACCCTGATTCCTGATGGCCATATAGAGCTGAAGGGATCCCTATGTCCATATAGAGCTGAAGGGATTCCTATGTCTATATAGAGGTAAAGGGATCCCTGGTGTCCATATAGAGCTGAAGGGATCCCTGATGTCCATATAGAGCTGAAGGGATCCCTGGTGTCCATATAGAGCTGAAGGGATCCCTGGTGTCCATATAGAGCTGAAGGGATCCCTGGTGTCCATATAGAGCTGAAGGGATCCCTGGTGTCCATATAGAGCTGAAGGGATCCCTGGTGTCCATATAGAGCTGAAGGGATCCCTGGTGTCCATATAGAGCTGAAGGGATTCCTATGTCCATATAGAGCTGAAGGGATCCCTAATGTCCATATTTCAGAGCCTCTGGGGCTCCTGGTGACACTTGGAGTCTGTTCCGATGTCCTCAGTGGATTCATGTCCCCATATCATTGACCCCCAGTGTTCTTTCAGGTCCATCCTGATGTCCCCAAGGCCTCTTTATGTCCCATCTGATAACTGATAGGCGACACTTGGAGCCTGTTCCAATGCCCTCAATGGATTCATGTCCACATTTCATTGACCCCCGGTGTCCTTTCAGGTCCATCCTGATGTCCCCAAGGCCACTTTGTGTCCCCAAGGCCTCTTTGTTGCCCCCACGTCCTATTTGTGCCCCCTCTGATGAGTGACAAGCCCCGAGCGCTGCCGAAAGCACTTCCCACACCGCGGGCAAGGAAACGGCTTCTCCCCGGTGTGAATCCTCCGGTGAGCGGTGAGATGCGAAGCCACGGCGAAGGCTTTGCCGCAGTCGCTGCAGGCGTGAGGCCTCTCACCCGTATGACCGCGGAGGTGCAGAGCCAAGGCCGAGCTCTGGCTGAAACGCTTGTTGCAATGAGCGCAAGCAAAGGGCCGCTCCCCCGTGTGCACGCGGCGGTGAACGGCCAAGTGCGAGGCCACGGTGAAGGCCTTGCCGCACTCGGTGCACACGTGAGGCCTCTCCCCGGTGTGTAAGCGACGGTGTAGGCCTAAGGCCGAGCTCTGGCTGAAGCGTTTGCCGCAGTGGGTGCAGGCAAAGGGGCGCTCACCTGTGTGAACGCGGCGGTGGACGGCCAGGCGGGAGCGGGCACCAAAGGTTTTGCCGCAGTCGGTGCAACGGTGAGGACTGGGAGCAGGAGGGGGAGCAGGGGGAGACGCTGCGGGGGGGAGTTGGGGGCTGAAGGGACGGTGGGTCGGAGCCGGGGGTGGTCCTGGAGCTGGAGGGGGGAGAAGGGAGAGATGAGGGGGGATATGGGGAGTGGGGGGTAATGGGAGAGATGAGGGGGGATATGGGGGGGGGTAATGGGGGAGAGATGAGGGGGGATATGGGGGGCGGGGGGTAATGGGAGAGATGAGGGGGGATATGGGGAGATGGGGGGTAATGGGAGAGATGAGGGGGGATAGGGGGGGCGGGGGGTAATGGGGGGAGAGATAAGGGGGGATATGGGGGTTAATGGGGGGAGAGATGGGGGGGATATGGGGGGAAATGGGGGAAGAGATGAGGAGGGATATTGGGGGGTGGGGGGACATGGAGGGAGAGATGAGGAGGGATATGGTGAGTGGGGGGCAACGGGGGGAGAGATAAGGGGGGATATGGGGGATGAGGGGAGAGATGAGGGGGGATATGGGAGGATATGGGGGTGGGGGTTAATGTGGGGAGAGAGATGAGGGGGGATATGGGGGGAAATGGGGGGAGAGATGAGGGGGGATGTGGGGGGAGAGATGAAGGGGGATATGGGGAGTGGGGGGTAATGGGGGGAGAGATGAGGGGAGATATGGGTGTTGGGGGGTAATGGGGAAGGAGATGAAGGGGGATATGGGGGGCAATGGGGGAGAGATGAGGGGGGATATGGGGGGTGGGGGTAATGGGGGAAGAGATGAGGGGTAATGGGGGGAGAGATGAGGGGGGATATGGGGAGATGGGGGGTAATGGGAGAGATGAGGGGGGATATGGGGAGTGGGGGGTTAACGGGGGGAGAAAGAGGGGGGATATGGGGGTGGGGGGTAGTTGGGGGAGAGATGAGGGGGGATGTGGGGGGAGGGGGGTAATGGGGGGAGAGATAAGGGGGGATATGGGGGTTAATGGGGGGAGAGATGGGGGGATATGGGGGAAATGGGGGGAGAGATGAGGAGGGATATGGGGGTGGGGGGATATGGAGGGAGAGATGAGGAGGAAGGGGGGAGATGGGGGATGAGGGGAGAGATGAGGGGTATGGGGGATAATGGGGGGAAAGATGAGGGGGGATATCGGGGGGAGAAGGTGGGGTGGGTGGTAATGGGGT
>NC_140668.1:686864-722097 GCF_054131305.1 Coturnix japonica
TACGTTCGGAATCGACTCGGGTACTTCCGGAAAGGGGAGAGAATATTTCCGGTTCTTTATTCCGGAAGTCGCCCTCACACTCGCGAGCGTTCGGCTACTTCCGGATGGTTTCGGCTACTTCCGGATAGTTTCGGCTCCTTCCGGATGGTTTCGGCTACTTCCGGATGGTTTCGGCTACTTCCGGATGGTTTCGGCTTTTTCCGGATGGTTTCGGCTCCTTCCGGATGGTTTCGGCTTTTTCCGGATGGTTTCGGCTACTTCCGGATAGTTTCGGCTCCTTACGGAAGATTTCGGCTCCTTCCCGAAGGTTTCGGCTCCTTCCGGATGGTTTCGGCTCCTTTCGGAACGCTTCGGCTACTACACGAAGGTTTCGGCTCTTTCCGGAAGATTTCGGCTAATTCCGGAAGGCTTCGGCTCCTTCCGGGTGGCTTCGGCTACTTCCGGGAAGATTTCGGCTCCTTCCGGATGATTTCGGCACTTTCCGGTTGGTTTCGGCTTTTTCCGGAACGCTTCGGCTCCTTCCCGACGATTTCGGCTACTTCCGGAAGGCTTCGGCTACTTCCGGATGGTTTCGGCTCTTTCCGGGTGGCTTCGGCTTTTTCCGGAACACTTGGGCTCCGTGCCTAAGGTTTCGGTGACTTCCGGGTAGCTTCGGCTTTTTCCGGAAGGCTTCGGCTTTTTCCGGAACACTTCGTCTGTAATCGTAGCCAATCGCTGCCAAGAAGGGGGGCGGGCTTTAGTATGAACCTACAGGGCGCCGCCATCTTGATTATGATGGCTCCTCCCCCTATTCTTAACATTGGGGGGGGGGGGGGGGGAATAAAAAGATAAACCAAAAGCTTAAGAAATAACTTTATTTATCGTTTAATAACACAATAGAACGGGGAAGGGGGGGGGCAACATGCTCCCATAGAAACATAGAGGGAAAAACCTCCAGAACAACTAATAGAACGGCCCTATAAGGGGGGGGGGATATGGGGCCCCTATAGGATAAATGGGGAGGGGGGACCCCTATAGGATAAATGGGGGGATATGGGGCCCCTATAGGATAAATGGGGGGGGATATAGGGCCCCTATAGGATAAATGGGGAGGGGGGACCCCTATAGGATAAATGGGGGGAGATATGGGGCCCCTATAGGATACAATAGAACACCATGGGGCCAGCCATGTGGGGAGGGGGATATAGGGACCCCCACCCCATTATCCCCCCCCCCATAGACATGAATTAGTGGGGCAGCCCCATAGGAAATGTAAAGGGGGGGGGGGGTCGTATTGATTGCAGGCAAATCCCATAGTCTGAATGGGGTGGGGGCATAAAGACCCCCCCCCCCTCCCCTTATAGGTCTGTTTTAACCCCCTCCAGCCCTTAGAAATATGGGGGAGGGTCTCAAGGAGCCACGGGGGGGGCAGGGAGTTGAGGTGGGGGGGTGATGTTATTGGGGGGGGGGGGTGTTATGGGGGGTCGATGCTGTTGTTGTTGTTGTGGGGTCTTTGGGTCCGTCCATAGGAACGAATGGATCCAGGAGGGGGGAGAAACTGCGGGAGGTGAAGGTGGAATGGAGCCGATCGTGGAAGAAACGGTGGAGACCCAGGATGGATTGAACGTCGGCTTTGTCCTGAATTGGGGGGGGGGATATAAAAGAGATAAGGGGGGTAATGAGATAAGGGGGGGGGGGAGTCATAGAGATAAGGGGGATGTGGGGGGGGGTAAAGGAAAGGGGGGGGAGAAGAGGGGGGGTAAGGGGAGGAGGGGGGGCAAAGATGGGGGGGAGGAGGGAGGGGGGGTAAAGAAGTGGGGGGGAAGAAGTGGGGGGGGGGAGGGTTAAGAAGTGAGGGGAAGGGGGGGGTAAAGGAGGGAGGGAAGGTAAAGAAGGGGGGGGAGGGGTGGGGGGGGGTTAAGAAGTGGGGGGGGATGGGGAGGGGGGGGTTAAGAAGGGGGCGTAAAGGAAGAGAGGGGGTGGGGTGGGGTTAAGAAGGGAGGGAGGGGGAGTAAAGAAGG
This sequence comes from Coturnix japonica, assembly GCF_054131305.1. Taxonomy (NCBI): domain Eukaryota; kingdom Metazoa; phylum Chordata; class Aves; order Galliformes; family Phasianidae; genus Coturnix; species Coturnix japonica. The sequence continues at coordinate 688,865 of NC_140668.1, forward strand.
GGGGGGTAAAGAAGGGAGAGGGGGAGGGGGTTAAAGAAGGGGGGGTAAGGGGAAGGGGGGGTTAAAAGGGGGGGGTTAAGAAGTGGGGGGGGAGGGGGAAGGGGGGGTAAATGAGGAGGGGGGGAGGGGGCGTGGGAGGGGAGGGGGCGTGGGAGGGGAGTGGGGGTAAAGGGGGGGGTTAAGGAGGGGGTAGGGGGGGTAAAAAAGGTGGGGGGGGAGGGGGGGTAAAGAATGGGGGGAGGGGAGGGTTAAGAAGTGGGGGGAAGGGGGGGCAAAGAGGGGAGGGGGGGGTAAAGAAGGGAGAGGGGGGAGAGGAGGGGTGTAAAGAAGGGTGGGGGGGAGGGGGGGTGTAAAGAAGGGTGGGGGGGAGGGGGGGTGTAAAGAAGGGTGGGGGGGAGGGGGGGGGTAAAGAAGGGTGGTGGGGGAGGGGGGGTTAAGAAGGGGGGAGGGGGTTAAAAAGGGGGGGGTAAAGGAGGGGGTAAAAAAGAGGGGGGTAAGGGGGGGTTAGAAGGGAGGGGAGGGGGGAGGTGGGGGTTAGAAGGGGGAGAGGGTGGGTTAATAGTGGGGGAAAGGGGGGCAAAGAAGGGGGGGGGGAAGGGGGGGGTAAAAAAGGGGGGGGGAGGAGGGTTAAAGGGGGGGGAGGGGGATTGAGAAGTGGGGGTGGGAGGGGGGTGTGTTAAGGAGGGGTAGGAATGGGAGGGGGGGAGATAAGGGGGGAGATAAGGAGGGAGTGGGGAGAGATAAGGGGGGGGGCTGGAGATTCATAGAGATAAGGGGGGTAGTGAGGGCGATGGGGGGGTGAGATAAGGGGGAGGTGCTGAAGCTTCATAGAGATAAGAGATAAGGGGGGCAGTGAGGGAGGTGGGGGTCCAGGAGGGGAATGGGGGGTAAAAGGGGGGGGAATTGGGGGGGTACAGGGGGGTATTGGGGGATACAGGGGGGGACTGAGGGGTAAAGCGGGGGATTGGGGGGGTACAGGGGGGGAATTGGGGGGTCTAGGGGGGGAATTGGGGGGGTAAAGGGGGGTATTGAGGGGTACAGGGGGGGACTATGGGGGTACAGGGGGGGACTATGGGGGTACAGGGGGGGAATGGGGGTTCCAGGGGGGAATTGAGGGGTACAGGGGGGGAATTGAGGGGTCCAGGGGGGGATTTGGGGGGTCCAGGGGGGTAATTGGGGGGGTAAAGGGGGGTATTGAGGGGTACAGGGGGGGATTGGGGGGTACAGAGGGGGAATGGGGGGTCCAGGGGGGGATTGGGGGGTACAGGGGGGAATTGGGGGGTCCAGGGGGGGGTACAGGGGGGGATTGGGGGGTACAGGGGGGAATTGGGGAGGTACAGGGGGGGGTACAGGGGGGGATTGGGGGGGTACAGGGGGGAATTGGGGGGGTCCAGGGGGGGGTACAGGGGGGGATTGGGGGTCCAGGGGGGTATTGGGGATACAGGGGGGGATTGAGGGGTACAGGGGGGGACTATGGGGGTACAGGTGGGTATTGGGGGGTACAGGGGGGGAATGGGGGGGTACAGGGGGGAAATGGGGGGTCCAGGGGGGGATCGAGGGGTCCAGGGGGGGATGGGGGGGTCCATGGGGTCTCGTTACCTCTGTGAGGCTGTTGAACTGTTGGATCATACGAACGACGTCAGCTGCAAAATCATCCGGGCTGTTGTAGGACGGGGACAGCTTCCCTGTGAGCTTAGCGCGGATCAGCGTCAGGTCTATGGCGTCACTGCTCTCCTATGGGGATACAGGGGAGATGGGATATGGGATATGGGATATGGGATGGGATATAGGGGATAGGGGATATGGGATGGGATATGGGGGATATGGGATATGGGATGGGATATAGGGGATATGGGATATGGGATGGGATATAGGGGATATGGGATATGGGATGGGATATGGGATGGGATGGGGATATAGGGGATATGGGATATGGGATATGGGATGGGATATGTGATGGGATATGGGATGGGGATATAGGGGATATGGGATATGGGATGAGATATAGGGGATATGGGATATGGGATGGGATATAGGGGATATAGGGGATATGGGATAGGGGATGGGATATGGGGGATATAGGGGAGATGGGATATGGGATGGGATATAGGGGATATGGGATATGGGATGGGATATAGGATGGGGATATAGGGGATATGGGATAGGATATGGGATGGGATATAGGATGGGGATATAGGGGATATGGGATAGGATATGGGATGGGATATAGGATGGGGATATAGGGGATATGGGATACGGGATGGGATATAGGGGATATGGGATATGGGATATAGGGGATATGGGATATGGGATGGGATATGTGATGGGATATGGGATATGGGATGGGATATAGCATGGGGATATAGGGGATATGGGATGGGATATGGGATGGGATATAGGATGGGGATATACGGGATATGGGATGGGGATAACAGGGATATAGGGGATATGGGATATGGGATGGGATATAGGGGATATGGGATATGGGATGGGATATGGGATGGGATATAAGATGGGATGGGGATAACAGGGATATAGGGGATATGGGATATGGGATGGGATATAGGATGGGATATGGGATGGGATATAGGGGATATGGGATATGGGATGGGATGGGGATATAGGGGATATGGGATATGGGATGGGATATATGGGATATGGGATATGGGATGGGATATAGGATGGGATATGGGATGGGATATGGGATGGATGGGGATAACAGGGATATAGGGGATATGGGATATGGGATGGGATATAGGGGATATGGGATATGGGATGGGATGGGGATAACAGGGATATAGGGGATATGGGATATGGGATGGGATGGGATGGGGATAACAGGGATGTAGGGGATATGGGATATGGGATGGGATATAGGATGGGATGGGGATAACGGGGATATAGGGGATATGGGATATGGGATGGGATATAAGATGGGATGGGGATATAGGGGATATGGGATATGGGATGGGATATAGGATGGGATGGGGATAACGGGGATATAGGGGATATGGATATGGGATGGGATATAAGATGGGATGGGGATAACAGGGATATAGGGGATATGGGATGGGATATAGGATGGGATGGGGATATAGGGGGTATAGGATGGGATATGGGGGATATGGGATGTGGGGGATATGAGATATGGGATATGGAGGATACGGGATATGGGGGATATAGGATGGGATGGGATATGGATTAAGGATAGGATAAGGATGGGGATGGGATATAGGATAGGGATGGGATATGAGATGGGATATGGGATGGGATATGGGGGACATGGGATATGGGGGATATGGGAGATATGGGGGATATGGGGGATACAGGATATGGGGGATATGGATGGGATGGGATAGGGATAAAGATAGGATAAGAATGGGATGGGGATATGGGATGGGGATATGGGATGGGGATATGGGGTGGGGATATGGGGTGGGGATATGGGGGGTGGGGATATGGGGTGGGGATATGGGGTGGGGATATGGGGTGGGGATGTGGGGTGGGGATATGGGGTGGGGATATGGGGTGGGGATATGGGGTGGGGATATGGGGTGGGGATATGGGGTGGGGATATGGGGTGGGGATATGGGGTGGGGATATGGGGTGGGGATATGGGGTGGGGATATGGGGGTGTGGGGTGGGGAATGGGGTGGGGATATGGGGTGGGGATATGGGGGTGGGGATATGGGGTGGGGATATGGGATGGGGATATGGGATGGGGATATGGGATGGGGATATGGGATGGGATATGGGATGGGATAGGGATGGGATATGGGATGGGATATGGGATGGGATTAGGATGGGATTAGGATGGGATGGGGATAACAGGGATATAGGGGATATGGGATGGGATATAGGATGGGATGGGGATAACAGGGATATAGGGGATATGGGATATGGGATGGGATGGGGATAACAGGGATATAGAATGGGATATGGGGGATATGGGGGATATAGGATGGGATAGGATGGGATGGGGATATGGATACGGATAGGATAAGGATGGGGATGGGATATAGGATAGGGATGGGATATGAGATGGGATATGGGATATTGGATGAGATATGGGGGATATGGGGGATATGGGATGAGATATGGGATGGGATGGGGATATGGATGGGATGGGATAGGGATAAGGATAGGATAAGGATGGGGATGGGATATGGGATATGGGATGAGATATGGGATATGGGGGATACGGGATATGGGGGGATATAGGATGGGATGGGATAGGGATAAGGATAGGATAAGGATGGGGATGGGATATGGGATGGGATATGGGATGTGGGGGATATAGGATGGGATGGGGATATGGATAAGGATGGTGATGGGATATAGGATAGGGATGGGATATGAGATGGGATATGGGATGTGGGATGAGATATGGGATATGGGATGGGATATGGGGAACATGGGATGTGGGGGATATGGGACGTGGGGGATATGGGATGGGGATATGGATAAGGATAGGATAAGGATGGGGATGGGATATAGGATAGGGATGGGATATGGGATATTGGATGAGATATGGGATATGGGAGATATGGGATATGGGGGATATGGGATATGGGGGATATAGGATGGGATGGGATAGGGATATGGGATGGGAATATGAGATGTGGGGGATATGGGATGTGGGGGATACAGGATGTGGGGGATACGGGATGGGAGAGGGATGGGAGAGGGATATGGGATAGGGGATATGGGATGGGGATATATGATAGGATATAGGATGGGATAGGGATACAGGATGGGATAGGGATGGGATAGGGATATAGGATGGGATAAGGATGGGGATATAGGATGGCAATGTAGGATGGGATGCGATAGGGATATGGGATGGGGGATGGGATAGGGGATATGGGGGGAATATGGGGGGGGTATGGGGAGGGATATGGGGGGTATATAGGGCGGGGATATGGAGGGGAATATAGGGAGGGATCTGTGGGGGGCATACGGGGGGGGATGTCTTCTTATATGGATAAGATCCTACAGGATCCTATGGGGGTTTAGAACTCACTGTGGAGCTGGACAGGCGATGGAGGGGCCGGAAGGGCTCGTGGCACAGCAGCTCCAGCAGCACCCGCTCACACTTCTATAGGGGGGAATAGGATCCTACTCAACCCTTATCCCCTATAGGGGGGTATATAGGATCCCTTTTCACCCCCTATCCCCTCCATTCCTTAACAAGAGCCCCATAAACACCCCCCCCCATCCCATATAGGGGGGTATATAGGATCCCTATTCAACCCTTATCCCCTCCATACCTTAACGAGACCCCATAAACACCCCCCATCCCCTATAGGGGGGTATATAGGATCCCATTCCATTTCTTATCCCCTCCATTCCTTAATAGGGCATCCCCAGGACCCCCCCCAACCCCTATATGGGGTTAAATAGGATCCCATTCCACCCCTAATCCCCTCCATGCCTTAACGAGACCCCCATAACCACCCCCCATCCCCTATAGGGAGTATATAGGATCCCTTTTCACCCCCTATCTCCTCCATTCCTTAACAAGAGCCCCATAAACACACACCCCCATCCCATATAGGGGGGTATATAGGATCCCTATTCAACCCTTATCCCCTCCATTCCTTAACAAGATCCCCATAACCACCCCCCATCCCCTATAGGGGGTATATAGGATCCCATTCCCCCCCTTATCCCCTCCTTGCCTTAACAGTGCATCCCCAGGACCCCCCCCATCCCCTATAGGGGGTATATAGGATCCCTTTTTACCCCTTATCCCCTCCATTCCTTAATAGGGCATCACCAGGACCCCCCCCATTCCCTATATGGGGGTAAATAGGATCCCTTTACAACCCTTATCCACTCCATTCCTTAACAAAAGCCCCATAAACACCACCCCCAACCCCTATGGGGGGTATATAGGATCCCTATTCAACCTTTATCTCCTCCATTCCTTAACAGTGCATCCCCAGGACCCCCCCCATCCCCTATAGGGGGTATATAGGATCCCTATTCAACCCTTATCCCCTCCATGCCTTAACAAGACCCCCATAACCACCCCCCATCCCCTATAGGGGGTAAATAGGATCCCATTCCCCCCCTTATCCCCTCCTTGCCTTAACAGTGCATCCCCAGGACCCCCCCCCATCCCCTATAGGGGGTAAATAGGATCCCTATTCAACCCTTATCCCCTCCATTCCTTAATAGAGCACCCCCAGGACCCCCCCATCCCCTATGGGGGGTAAATAGGATCCCCCACTCACCTGCTGGTCTGTGGGGCTCAGAGTTTGGGGCCGTCCCTCCTCATTCCCCCCATTGCTGAGCCCTTCCATGGGGGGGGGCAGGTCCTGGCACAGCAGGCAGCGCCAGTCGTGGCTATGGGGGCAGGGGAGGGATGCACTGAGAGACCCCTCCCCATATTCCCCTCCCCCCCCGCCCCAACCAATTCCCAACCCCATTCCCAGCTTGGGGGTGGGGGGGCACAGAATCCCCCTCACCCCCATTCCCAGCTTGGAGGGGCACAGGACCCCTCTACCCCTATTCCAAGCTTGGGGGGGGGGCACAGGATCCCCTCACCCCCATTCCCAGCTTTGGGGGGGGGGCACAGGACCCCTCTACCCCTATTCCCAGCTTGTAGGGGGGCACAGGACCTCCCTGCCCCCCATTCCCCGCTTGGGGGGGGGGGCACAGGACCCCCCTCACCCCCATTCCCAGCATGTGGGGGGGCACAGGACCCCTCCCACCCCCATTCCCAGCATGTGGGGGGGCACAGGACCCCCCCCACCCCCATTCCCAGCTTTGGGGGGGGGGGCACAGGATCCCCTCATCCCCATTCCCAGCTTGTGGGGGGGACACAGGATCCCTCCCCCCTATTCCTAGCTTTGGGGGGGGGCACAGGACCCCCTCACCCCCATTCCCAGCTTGGAGGGGGGGGCACTGGACCCCTCCTCCCTATTCCTAGCTTGGGGGGGGGGCACAAAACCCCCTCCTCCCTATTCCCAGCTTTGGGGGGGGCACAGGATCCCCCTCACCCCCATTCCCAGCTTTGGGGGGGGCACAGGACCCCCTCCCCCCCATTCCCAGCTTTGGGGGGGGGGGGGGGGGCACAGGACCCCCCTCACCCCCAATCCCAGCTTGGGGGGGGGGGCACAGGACCCCCTCACCCCCATTCCCAGCTTGGGGGGGGGTACAGGACCCCTCCCCCCTATTCCCAGCTTGGAGGGGCACAGGACCCCCTCCCCCCCATTCCCCGCTTGGGGGGGGGGGGCACAGGACCCCCTCACCCCCATTCCCAGCTTCGGGGGGGGGGCACAGGATCCCCCCCACCCCCATTCCCAGCTTGTGGGGGGGCACAGGACCCCTCCCCCCTATTCCCAGCTTGGGGGGGTAGAATGGAAGAGCTTGGAGTTTCAAAGGGGTTTTTCGGGATCAATAGGGGGAACTGCCCCATGGGATGGAGGGGGGGGGGGGTTTAATAGGGGTATCCCTGATAGGGGGTTATAGGGGTATCCCTGATGGGGGGGTTATAGGGGTATCCCTGATGGGGTGTGGGGGTTATAGGGGTATCCCTGATGGGGTGGGGGTTATAGGGGTATCCCTGATGGGGTGGGGGGGGTTATAGGGGTATCCCTTATGGGGGGTTATAGGGGTATCCCTGTTGGGGTGGGGGGGTTATAGGGGTATCCCTGTTGGGGTGGGGGGTTATAGGGGTATCCCTGATGGGGTGGGGGGCAATAGGGGTATCCCTGTTGGGGTGGGGGGGTTATAGGGGTATCCCTGATGGGGTGGGGGGGTTATAGGGGTATCCCTTATGAGGTTGGGGGGTTATAGGGGTATCCCTTATGGGGGGTTATAGGGGTATCCCTATTGGGGTGGGGGGGTTATAGGGGTATCCCTTATGGGGTGGGCGGGTTATAGGGGTATCCCTGTTGGGGTGGGGGGGTTATAGGGGTATCCTTGATGGGGGCAATAGGGGTATCCCTGATGGGTTGGGCGGGTTATAGGGGTATCCCTTATGGGGTGGGGGAGGTTATAGGGGTATCCCTTATGGGGTGGGGGGTTATAGGGGTATCCCTTATGGGGTTAATAGGGGTATCCCTTTTGGGGTGGGGGGCTTATAGGGGTATCCCTGTTGGGGTGTGGGGGTTATAGGGGTATCCCTGATGGGGTGGGGGGCAATAGGGGTATCCCTTATGGGGTGGGGGGGTTATAGGGGTATCCCTGTTGGGGTGTGGGGGTTATAGGGGTATCCCTTATGGGGGTTATAGGGGTATCCCTTATGGGGTGTGGAGGTTATAGGGGTATCCCTGTTGGGGTGGGGGGGTTATAGGGGTATCCCTTATGGGGTTAATAGGGGTATCCCTGTTGGGGTGGGGGGGTTATAGGGGTATCCTATAGGAGGTTACCAGCCGTACCTGGGTACCACAAGCAGTGCAGGCAGGTGGCAGTCGAGGTGGTAGCAGCGCTCACACAGGTCACACATGACCACAGCTCCGGCCTGGCAGCACACACGGCAGCAGGACACGTTCCTATGGGTCCCTGCAGGAACCACGTCGGGGGGGGCCATAGGGGGGGGCTCAGCCCCTTTGATCGTCACCCCGACGTGAGGGTCCGGGGGGAGGAGTAAAGGTTTGGTGTCCTCTGTGTTCTCTATGGGTAATTCCTTCTGTTCCTCCTGTTGGTGGTGGGAGAGAAAGAGGGGTGAGATATGGGAGGATATAGGGGATGGGGGTTAATGGGAGTAGGGAGGGAATAGGGGGTAAAGGGAGGGAATAGAGGGAGGGAATAGGGGGTAAAGGGAGGGAATAGGGGGTAAAGGGAGGGAATAGGGGTAAAGGGAGGGAATAGGGGGTAAAGGGAGGGAATAGGGGGTAAAGGGAGGGAATAGGGGTAAAGGGAGGGAATAGGGGGTAAAGGGAGGGAATAGGGCGTAAAGGGAGGGAATAGGGGTAAAGGGAGGGAATAGAGGGAGGGAATAGGGGGTAAAGGGAGGGAATAGGGGGTAAAGGGAAGGAATAGGGGGTAAAGGGAAGGAATAGGGGGTAAAGGGAGGGAATTGGGGGAGGGAATAGGGATAAAGGGAGGGAATAGGGGGTAAAGGGAGGGAATAGGGGGTAAAGGGAGGGAATAGAGGGAGGGAATAGGGATAAAGGGAGGGAATTGGGGTAAAGGGAGGGAATAGGGGGTAAAGGGAGGGAATAGGGGTAAAGGGAGGGAATAGAGGGAGGGAATAGGGGTTAAAGGGAGGGAATAGGGGGTAAAGGGAGGGAATAAGGATAAAGGGAGGGAATAGGGGGTAAAGAGAGGGAATAGGGGGAGGGAATAGGGATAAAGGGAGGGAATAGGGGGTAAAGGGAGGGAATAGAGGGAGGGAATAGGGATAAAGGGAGGGAATAGGAGGTAAAGGGAGGGAATAGAGGGAGGGAATAGGGATAAAGGGAGGGAATAGGGGGTAAAGGGAGGGAATAGAGGGAGGGAATAGGGGGTAAAGGGAGGGAATAGGGGGTAAAGGGAGGGAATAGGGGTAAAGAGAGGGAATAGGGGGTAAAGGGAGGGAATAGGGGGTAAAGGGAGGGAATAGGGGGTAAAGGGAGGGAATAGGGGGTAAAGGGAGGGAATAGGGGTAAAGGGAGGGAATAGGGGTAAAGGGAGGGAATAGGGGGTAAAGGGAGGGAATAGGGATAAAGGGAGGGAATAGGGATAAAGGGAGGGAATAGGGGGTAAAGGGAGGGAATAGGGGGTAAAGGGAGGGAATAGGGGTAAAGGGAGGGAATAGGGGTAAAGGGAGGGAATAGGGGGTAAAGGGAGGGAATAGGGGTAAAAGGGTGGGAATAGGGGGTAAAGGGAGGGAATAGAGGGAGGGAATAGGGGGTAAAGGGAGGGAATAGGGGGTAAAGGGTGGGAATAGGGAGTAAAGAGAGGGAATAGGGGTTAAAGGGTGGGAATAGGGGTTAAAGAGAGGGAATAGGGGTAAAGGGAGGGAATAGAGGGAGGGAATAGGGGGTAAATGGAGGGAATAGGGGGTAAAGGGAGGGAATAGGGGGTAAAGGGAGGGAATAGGGGGTAAAGGGAGGGAATAGGGGGAGGGAATAGGGATAAAGGGAGGGGATAGGGGGTAAAGGGAGGGAATAGGGGGTAAAGAGAGGGAATTGGGGTTAAAGGGAGGGAATAGGGGTAAAGGGAGGGAATAGGGGTAAAGGGAGGGAATAGGGGTAAAGGGAGGGAATAGGGGTAAAGGGAGGGAATAGGGGTAAAGGGAGGGAATAGGGGGTAAAGGGAGGGAATAGGGGGTAAAGGGAGGGAATAGGGGTAAAGGGAGGGAATAGAGGGTAAAGAGAGGGAATAGGGATAAAGGGAGGGAATAGGGGGTAAAGGGAGGGAATAGGGGTAAAGGGAGGGAATAGAGGGTAAAGAGAGGGAATAGGGATAAAGGGAGGGAATAGGGGGTAAAGGGAGGGAATAGGGGGTAAAGGGAAGGAATAGGGGGTAAAGGGAAGGAATAGGGGGTAAAGGGAAGGAATAGGGGGTAAAGGGAGGGAATGGGGGGTAAAGGGAGGGAATAGGGGGTAAAGGGAGGGAATAGGGGGTAAAGGGAGGGAATTGGGGTTAGAGAGGGAATTGGGGTTAAAGAGAGGGAATTGGGGTTAAAGGGAGGGAATAGAGGGAGGAATAGGGGGTAAAGAGAGGGAATAGGGGTAAAGGGAGGGAATAGGGGGTAAAGAGAGGGAATGGGGGGTAAAGGGAGGGAATAGGGGGTAAAGGGAGGGAATAGGGTTAAAGGGAAGGAGAAGCTCATAGAGGGAGGGAATGGGGTTAAAGGGATGTTCATAGAGGGAATAGGGGTTAATGGGATGCTCATATAGGGAAGGAACAGGGGTTAAGGGGAAAGGGATGATGCTCATAGAGAGAGGGAATAGGGTTAAAGGGAAGGAGATGTTCATAGAGGGAGGGAATGGGGCTAAAGGGGAAGAGCTGCTCACTTTGATGGCAGGTGGGGGTGCAGGAGGAGCAGGTTGTGGCTGTGCCCCCCCCCGTTCGATGACGATGAGGCTGAACTCCTCAGCCGACGTCCCGGGGAACACGCGGAACACGGGAGGTTGGGATTCAGCCGACAGGTCCAAATCCAGGCGCTCCAAACTGACACGGGGCACCTTGCGGAGCACGGCAGAGCCCGAGGGCTGCGCGCTATGGGGGGGGAATAGGAAGGGGGTCAGGATGGGGGGGGAGACCCACTGAGCCCTACAACAGGGTTGTAATGGGGTATGGGGCACTGGGAGTCCTTTGGGATAGGGGTTGGGGGGGACTGGGGGTCCTTTGGGATAGGGGCTGGGTTAGGAAGGGGGTCAGGATGTGGGGGGGGGGGAGCCCCACTGAGCCCTTGGGATAGGGGTTGGGTGGGGGGATAGCCCCACTAAGGCCTACAAGGGGGTTGTAATGGGGTATGGGGTACTGGGAGTCCTTTGGGATAGGGGTTGGGGGGGTTGGGTTAACTGGAGTCCTTTGGGATAGGGGTTGGGGAGGGGGGGTAGCCCCACTAAGGCCTACAAGGGGGTTGTAATGGGGTATGGGGCTCTGGGGGTCCTTTGGGATAGGGGTTGGGGGGGACTGGGGGTCCTTTAGGATAGGGGTTGGGGGGGGGGTGGGTTGGGTTAACTGGGGTCCTTTGGGATAGGGGTTGGGTTAGGAAGGGGGTCAGGATGGGGGGGGAGCTCCACTAGGCCCTACAAGAGGGTTGTAATGGGGTATGGGGCACTGAGGGTCCTTTGGGATATGGGTTGGGGTGGGAGGGTAGCCCCACTAAGCCCTACAAGAGGATTTTCATTGGGTATGGGGCACTGGGATAGGGACTGGGGGCTCTTGGGTTAGGAAGGGGGTCCTTTGGGATAGGGGTTGGGTTAGGAAGGGGGTCAGGATGTGGGGGGAGCCCCACTAAGGCCTACAAGAGGGTTGTAATGGGGTATGGGGCACTGGGAGTCCATTGGGACAGGGGTATGGGGGACTGGGGGTCCTTTGGGATAGGGGCTGGGTTAGGAAGGGGATCAGGATGGGGGGGGGGGGGGAACCCCACTGAGCCCTTTGGGATGGGGGTTGGGGGGGGATAGCCCCACTAAGCCCTACAAGAGGGTTGTAATGGGGTATGGGGCACTGGGATAGGGGTTGTGAGGGTCTTGGGTTAGGAAGGGGGTCAGGATGTGGGGGGAGCCCCACTAAGGCCTACAAGAGGGTTGTAATGGGGTATGGGGCACTGGGAGTCCTTTGGGATATGGGTTGGGGTGGGAGGGTAGCCCCACTAAGCCCTACAAGAGGGTTTTCATAGGGTATGGGGCACTGGGAGTCCATTGGGATAGGGGTTGGGTTAGGAAGGGGGTCAGGATGTGGGGGGGGGAGCCCCAGTAAGGCCTACAAGAGGGTTGTAATGGGGTATGGGGCACTGGGAGTCCATTGGGATAGGGGCTGGGTTAGGAAGGGGGTCCTTTAGGATAGGGGTTGGGGGGAGGTGGGGGGGTTGGGTTAACTGGGGTCCTTTGGGATAGGGGTTGGGTTAGGAAGGGGGTCCGGATGTGTAGGGGGAGCCCCACTAAGCCCTACAAGAGGGTTTTAATGGGGTATGGGGCACTGGGAGTCCATTGGGATAGGGGTTGGGTTAGGAAGGGGGTCAGGATGTGGGGGGGGGAGCCCCACTGAGCCCTTGGGATAGGGGTTGGGGGGGGGATAGCCCCACTAAGGCCTACAAGGGGGTTGTAATGGGGTATGGGGCACTGGGAGTCCTTTGGGATAGGGGTTGGGGGGGACTGGGGCTCCTTTGGGATGGGGGTTGGGTTAGGAAGGGGGTCAGGTTGGGGGGGGTGGAGCCCCACTGAGCCCTACAAGAGGGTTGTAATGGGGTATGGGGCACTGGGAGTCCTTTGGGATAGGGGCTGGGGGTTGAGGGGGATTGGGATAGTAGGAGGGTCCTTTGGGATAGGGGCTGGGTTAGGAAGGGGGTCAGGATGTGGGGGGGAGCCCCACTAAGCCCTACAACAGGGTTATAATGGGGTATGGGGCACTGGGAGTCCATTGGGATAGGGGTTGGGTTAGGAAGGGGGTCAGGATGTGGGGGGGGGAGCCCCACTGAGCCCTTGGGATAGGGGTTGGGGGGGGGATAGCCCCACTAAGGCCTACAAGGGGGTTGTAATGGGGTATGGGGCACTGGGAGTCCTTTGGGATAGGGGTTGGGGGGGACTGGGGCTCCTTTGGGATGGGGGTTGGGTTAGGAAGGGGGTCAGGATATGGGGGGGAGCCCCACTGAGCCCTACAAGAGGGTTGTAATGGGGTATGGGGCACTGGGAGTCCATTGGGATAGGGGTTGGGGGGGACTGGGGGTCCTTTGGGATAGGGGTTGGATTAGGAAGGGGGTCAGGATGGGGGGGAGCCCCACTAAGCCCTACAAGGGGGTATTCATAGGGCATGGGGCACTGGGGGGCCTTTGGGATAGGGGTTGGGTTAGGAAGGGGGTCCTTTAGGATAGGGGTTGGGGGGAGGTGGGGGGGTTGGGTTAACTGGGGTCCTTTGGGATAGGGGTTGGGTTAGGAAGGGGGTCCGGATGTGTAGGGGGAGCCCCATTAAGCCCTACAAGAGGGTTTTAATGGGGTATGGGGCACTGGGAGTCCTTTGGGATAGGGGTTGGGGGTTGAGGGGGATTGGGATAGTAGGAGGGTCCTTTGGGATGGGGATTGGGTTAGGAAGGGGGTCAGGATGTGGGAGGAGCCCCACTGAGCCCTACAAGAGGGTTTTAATGGGGTATGGGGCACTGGGAGTCCATTGGGATAGGGGTTGGGGGTTGAGGGGGATTGGGATAGTAGGAGGGTCCTTTGGGATGGGGATTGGGTTAGGAAGGGGGTCAGGATGTGGGGGGGGGGGAGCCCCACTGAGCCCTTTGGGATAGGGGTTGGGTGGGGGGATAGCCCCACTAAGGCCTACAAGGGGGTTGTAATGGGGTATGGGGCACTGGGATAGGAGTTGTGAGGGTCTTGGGTTAGGAAGGGGGTCAGGATGGGGGGGGGGAGACCCACTGAGCCCTACAAGAGGGTTGTAATGGGGTATGGGGCACTGGGAGTCCTTTGGGATAGGGGTTGGGGGTTGAGGGGGATTGGGATAGTAGGAGGGTCCTTTGGGATGGGGATTGGGTTAGGAAGGGGGTCAGGATGGGGGGGGGGGGGAACCCCACTGAGCCCTTGGGATAGGGGTTGGGGGGGGGGATAGCCCCACTAAGGCCTACAAGAGGGTTATAATGGGGTATGGGGCACTGGGAGTCCATTGGGATAGGGGTTGGGTTAGGAAGGGGGTCAGGACGTGGGGGGGAGCCCCACTAAGCCCTACAACAGGGTTGTAATGGGATATGGGACACTGGGGGTCCTTTGGGATATGGGTTGGGTTAGGAAGGGGGTCAGGACGTGGCGGGGGGGAGCCCCACTGAGCCCTTTGGGATAGGGGTTGGGTGGGGGGATAGCCCCACTAAGGCCTACAAGGGGGTTGTAATGGGGTATGGGGCACTGGGAGTCCATTGGGATAGGGGTTGGGGGGGACTGGGGGTCCTTTGGGATAGGGGTTGGGTTAGGAAGGGGGTCAGGATGGGGGGGAGCCCCACTAAGGCCTACAAGAGGGTTGTAATGGGGTATGGGGCACTGGGAGTCCATTGGGATAGGGGTTGGGTTAGGAAGGGGGTCCTTTAGGATAGGGGTTGGGGGGGGGTGGGTTGGGTTAACTGGGGTCCTTTGGGATAGGGGTTGGGTTAGGAAGGGGGTCAGGATGTGGGGGGAGCCCCACTAAGCCCTACAAGGGGGTATTCATAGGGTATGGGGCACTGGGAGTCCTTTGGGATAGGGGTTGGGGGGGGGGGGTAGCCCCACTAAGCCCTACAAGGGGGTTGTAATGGGGTATGGGGCACTGGGGGTCCTTTAGGATAGGGGTTGGGGGGAGGTGGGGCGGTTGGGTTAACTGGGGTCCTTTGGGATAGGGGTTGGGTTAGGAAGGGGGTCAGGATGTGGGGGGAGCCCCACTAAGCCCTACAAGAGGGTTGTAATGGGGTATGGGGCACTGGGAGTCCTTTGGGATGGGGGGGGGGGTAGCCCCACTAAGCCCTACAAGAGGGTTTCCATTGGGTATGGGGCACTGGGATAGGGGTTGTGGGGGTCTTGGGTTAGGAAGGGGGTCAGGATGTGGGGGGGGAGCTCCACTAGGCCCTACAAGAGGGTTGTAACAGGGTATGGGGCACTGGGAGTCCATTGGGACAGGGGTTGGGATAACTGGGGTCCTTTGGGATAGGGGTTGGGTTAGGAAGGGGGTCAGGATGTGGGGGGGAGCCCCACTAAGGCCTACAAGAGGGTTTTAATGGGGTATGGGGCACTGGGAGTCCTTTGGGATAGGGGCTGGGTTAGGAAGGGGGTCAGGATGTGGGGGGGAGCCCCACTAAGGCCTACAAGAGGGTATTCATAGGTATGGGGCACTGGGGGTCCTTTGGGATATGGGCTGGGTTAGGAAGGGGGTCCTTTAGGATAGGGGTTGGGGGGAGGTGGGGGGGTTGGGGGGGACTGGGGGTCCTTTGGGATAGGGGTTGGGGGGACTGGGGGTCCTTTGGGATAGGGGTTGGGGGGGCTTATCCACCCTGTAGGTGTATGGGGACAAGGGCAGTAGGTGATGCAGGACACAGAGGTTGTGCCAGCATTGGGATATAGGGACAGGGGTTGTCCTTGCTGTCCCTATATAGGGCTGGGGGGGCTCTACGTCCCACCCACCCCTTCCATTAGGGCCCCAACCCCCCCCATCCATCTCCATTACCTCTTAATGTGCAGCTTTGGAACAAACTTCTCTTCTGTCTCGTGGTCAGGGGGGTTTGCACGTCTTCTCCTGCACAAAGAAGGCAGCAAAGGCATCGATCTGATACCAAAACCCCATAATAAACCCTAAAATCAGGTTACCCCAAGGCCAGGAATTAGGGGAGGGGGGGGGATATGGGATGGAGCCCCAGCAGGCAGGAATAGAGCAGTGATAAGGGGTGCAAGGAGGAACGTGGCCATGGGGATATGGGGGCTGGGTTATGGGGGGGGGTGTTATGGGATTTGGGATATGGGGCTCGGGTTATGGGGCTGGGGGTATGGGGTTATGGGGGGTGGGGGATACGTGGGAGGGGGGGGATATGGGGGTCGGCTTATGGGGTTGGGGATAGGGGGTTGGGTTATGGGGGGGGGATATGGGGGTGGGGGTATAGGGGGGGATATGGGGAGGGATATGGGGTTATGGGGGGATATGGGGTTATGGGGGGTTGGGTTATGGGGGGGGGATATGGGGTGGAGGTATGGGGGGGGATATGGGGAGGGATATGGGGTTATGGGGGGATATGGGGTTATGGGGGGATATGGGGTTATGGGGGGATATGGGGTTATGGGGGGATATGGGGTTATGGGGGGATATGGGGTGGGGATATGGGGGGGATATAGGGGGGAATATGGGGGGATATGGGGTTATGGGGGAATGGGAGGGGAATATGGGAGGAGTATGGGAGTGGGTTATGGGGGCTGGGGATATGGAGGGTGGGACATGGGGGGGGACATGGGGGGTGGGAATATGGGGTTGGGATATGGGAGTGGGGGACATGGGGGGGGACATGGGAGGTGGAGATATGGGGCCGGGATATGGGGGGGGGGGGGATATGGAGGGGGTTATGGGGTGGGGCTATGGGGGGGTGGGGATAGGGGGCTGGGTTATGGGGTTGGAATATGGGGGGGGATGAGGGGGGAGATGGGGGTGGGGACATGGGTTGGAGATATGGGGGGTGGGGCTATGGGGGGGTGGGATATGGAGGGGGTTATGGGGGGGTGGGCTATGGGAGGTAGGGATATGGGGTTGGCTTATGGGGTTGGGGATATGGGGTCGGGATATGGAGGCGGGACTATGGGGGGGGGATATGGGGGGGGTTGGGATAAGGGGCTGGGTTATGGGGTTGGGGATATGGCGGTGGGGTATGGGGTTATGGGGGGTGGGGGATACGGGGGTGGGCAATACGTGGGGGGGGGATACAGGGGTTGGCTTATGGGGTTGAGGATAGGGGGTTGGCTTATGGGGGGGGGATATGGGGGGTGGGATATGGGGGTGAGGGTATGGGGGGGGATATGGGGTTATGGGGGGATACGGGGTTATGGGGGGATACGGGGTTATGGGGGGATGAGGGGTGGGGATATGGGGGTGGGGGTATGGGGTGGGATATGGGGGGGGATATGGGCTTATGGGGGAATAGGAGAGTGGGGATATGGGGGGGGATATGGGGGGGGACATGGGAGGTGGGGATATGGGGTCGGGATATGGGGGGGGATATGGAGGGGGTTATAGGGTGGGGAGCTATGGGGGGGGATATGGAGGGGGGGTGGGGAGCTATGGGGGGGGATATGGAGGGGGGGTGGGGATAGGGGGCTGGGTTATGGGGTTGGGGACATGGGGGGGGGATCGGGGGGGGTGGTATGGGGGGTTGGGATATGGGAGTGGGTTATGGGGGGTGGGGATATGGGGCCGGGATATGGAGGGGGGTATGGGGGGGTGGGCTATGGGGGGGTTGGGGATATGGGGATACGGGGTGGGGATAGAGGGGGGGGTGGGGATGGGGGGATGGGTTATGGGGTTGGGTTATGGGGGGTGGGGATACGGGGGGGGGATATGGGGATACAGGGTGGGGATAGAGGGGGGCTGGGTTATGGGGTTGGGATATGGGGGCTGGGTTATGGGGCTGGGGCTATAGGGTTCCTATCTGCACACTCACCTCCTGGAGCCCGTAGCAGCGGGTTGTGGTGCAGCAGGTTGTGGTGCAGCGTTACCTGCAGAGGATGAAGGCAGCACTCAGAGCCCACCCTCATCCTCCTCACAAAGAACAAAGACCCCCCCCCAAATCACCCCCCCCCCCCCCAATACTCACCCAGCTCCATATTGGGGGGCTCAGACACTTGAGGTTCAAGGCAGGGGGGGGACAGGTCGGACCCATCGGTTCCTAATGGTTCGACCCCCATCTCAACATCTCGGGGGGGGGCGGGGGGGTCCAGGGCTTCGTTCTCCTGAGGTTGGGTTGATCCGGGGGGCGGCAAAAGGGGGCGGGGGGCACAGAGACCACGGCTGATAACGGCGGGGGTGAGGGGACCCTGAGAGACAATAAAGGGGGTATTGTTATAGGGGGGTATTGTTATAAGGGGGGGGGGGGTATTGTTAGATGGGGGGGTATTGTTATGGGGGGGGTATTGTTATAAGGGGGGGGGTATTGTTATAAGGGGGGGGTATTGTTATAAGGGGGGGATTGTTAGATGGGGGGTATTGTTATAAGGGGGGGGTATTGTTAGATGGGGGGTATTGTTATAAGGGGGGTATTGTTAGATGGGGGGTATTGTTATAATGGGGGGTATTGTTATAAGGGGGGGTATTGTTAGATGGGGTGTATTGTTATAAGGGGGTATTGTTATAATGGGGGGGGTATTGTTATAATGGGGGGGTATTGTTAGAGGGGGGGTATTGTTAGAGGGGGGGTATTGTTATAAGGGGGGTATTGTTAGATGGGGGGTATTGTTAGATGGGGGGTATTGTTAGATGGGGGGTATTGTTATAAAGGGGGTATTGTTAGATGGGGGATATTGTTATAAGGGGGGGATTGTTATAAAGGGGGGTATTGTTAGATGGGGGGTATTGTTATAATGGGGGGTATTGTTATAATGGGGGGTATTGTTATAAGGGGGGGTATTGTTATAAGGGGGGGTATTGTTATAAGGGGGGGTATTGTTATAATGGGGGTATTGTTATAAGGGGGGTATTGTTATAAGGGGGGGTATTGTTATAATGGGGGGGTATTGTTAGATGGGGGGGGATAAAGGAAGAACAATGAGGAAATGGGGGGGAGGGATGAGAAAGGGGTGAAGTAAGGGGGAAAATCAGAGTAATAGGAATTAGAGGGAGGGGAAGGGGGTGATAGGGTAATAGGAATTAAAGGGGGGAATAGGGGGGGATAGGGTAATAGGAATTAAAGGGGGGGGGGTATAGGGTGACAGCAATTAATGGGGGGGGTGATAGGGTAATAGGAATTAATGGGGGGGGGAATAGGGTAATAGGAATTAAAGGGGAGGGACAGCGGGGAGTATAGGGTGATAAGATTTAATGGGGGGTGATAGGGTAATAGGAATTAAAGGGGGATAGGGGGAAAAAGTAATAGGAATTAAAGGGGGGATAGGGTAATAGGAATTAAAGGGGGGGGATAGGGGGGATAGGGTAATAGGAATTAATGGGGGGGTATAGGGGGACTATAGGGTGATAGAAATTAATGGGGGGGGATAAGGTAATAGGAATGAATGGGAGGGTATAGGGTAATGGGAATTAAAGGGGAGGGAAAGGGGGGGGGATAGGGTGATAGGAATTAATCGGGGGGGGGGGATAGGGTAATAGGAATTAAAGGGGGGGTATAGGGCAATAGGAATTAATGGGGGCGGCTATAGGGTAACAGGAATTAAAGGGGGGGTATAGGGCAATAGGAATTAATGGGGGGATAGGGGGGAGTAGGGTAATAGGAATTAAAGGGGGGATAGGGGCGAATAGAGTGATAGGAATTAATGGGGGGTGATGGGGTAATAGGAATTAAAGGGGGGGGGATAGGGAGCAATAGAGGGAGCAATAGAGGGGGCAAATGGGAAGGAATAATAATAGAGAACAGCAGGGAAATGGGAGGAATAAAGAGGCCAAACAAAAGGGGCCTGGAAGAGCCAAGAGAAACAAAGGGAAAATAAAAGTAATGCCTCCTATTTATCCCCATGGCAATGGCAGGGGATACAAAGCACACAATGGCACCGCTGGATGGAGCAGGAGCTGGGCTATAAAACCAAAGGGGTCCCCACCGTGTCCGGGCATTCACTCCTTGTTATTCCAGCTGTACAGGGTCGTCCCGATCGCGGTTTATCCTTCACGTCCTTATCGCCGCTATTAAATCTCACCACCCACCTCCGCACCGTGCTGACATCCACCGTCAGCTCCCCATAGACGTTAACGAGGCGCCTATAGATGTCAATGGGGGCCACTCGTTCCGCGTGGAGGAATTCGATCACGCACCTTTGCTTTAATCTGGTTTCGGTGCCTGACGCCATTGTGGGCCCCGATGTCCCTCTGCTGCCATCTGTCGTATGGAGGCGACGTGGCAAGGAGGGGATGGGGGACAATGAAGATGATAGCCCCCCCCCCACATATAATGGGAGGAAATAGGAGGCATTACTTTCAGAGCAGGGGATTGAAATAGGAGGCATTACTTTCAGAGCAGCCACAG
The DNA here is from genome assembly GCF_054131305.1 of Coturnix japonica. Classification (NCBI taxonomy): domain Eukaryota; kingdom Metazoa; phylum Chordata; class Aves; order Galliformes; family Phasianidae; genus Coturnix; species Coturnix japonica. The sequence continues at coordinate 709,155 of NC_140668.1, forward strand.
GGTATGGATGTGATTCATCCAGCCCCATATCCCCCTCCTACACAATGGGGGGAAATAGGAGGCATTACTTTCAGAGCAGCAGATGGAAATAGGAGGCATTACTTTCAGAGCAGTCATGGGGTATGGTTAAGATCCATCCAGCCCCATGCACTGTGGGTCAATGGGAGGAAATAGGAGGCATTATATACCCCTCCCACACAATGGGAGGAAATAGGAGGCATTACTTTCAGAGCAGCAGATGGAAATAGGAGGCATTAATTTCAGAGCAGCCATGGGTTATGGATGTGATTCATCCAGCCCCATATCCCCCTCCTGCACAATGGGAGGAAATAGGAGGCATTACTTTCAGAGCAGAGGATTGAAATAGGAGGCATTACTTTCAGAGCAGCGGATGGAAACAGAAGACATTACTTTCAGAGCAGCCCTGGGTATAAGACCCATCCAGCCCCCCACACTGTGGGTCAATGGGAGGAAATAGGAAGCATTATATTCCCCTCCCACACAATGGGAGGAAATAGGAGGCATTACTTTCAGAGCAGCGGATGGAAATAGGAGGCATTACTTTCAGAGCAGAGGATGAAAATAGGAGGCATTACTTTCAGAGCAGCAGATGGAAATAGGAGGCATTACTTTCAGAGCAGCGGATTGAAATAGGAGGCATTACTTTCAGAGCAGTCACAGGGTATGGATGTGATTCATCCAGCCCCACACACTGTGGGTCAATGGGAGGAAATAGGAGGCATTACTTTCAGAGCAGCGGATGGAAATAGGAGGCATTACTTTCAGAGCAGCCCTGGGGTATGGCTGAGATCCATCCAGCCCCACACACTGTGGGTCAATGGGAGGAAATAGGAGGCATTACTTTCAGAGCAGTGGCTAAGATCCATCCAGCCCTTTGGATGGTGATGGTGGAGGCGATGGAGCCCCGTTATCCGTCCCATGGAGACGATGGAGTCATTATCCATCCCATGGAGATGATGGAGCCCCATTATCCATCCCATGGAGGCGATGGAGCCCTGTTATCCATCCCATGGAGGCGATGGAGCCCTGTCATCCATCCCATAGAGATGATGGAGCCCTGTTATCCACCCCATGGAGGCGATGGAGCCCCGTTATCCGTCCCGTAGAGATGATGGAGCCCCATTATCCACCCCATGGAGGCGATGAAGCCGCTACCCATCCCATAGAGGTGATGGAGCTATTATCCATCCCATGGAGGCGATGGAGCCCCGTTATCCATCCCACGGAGGCGATGGAGCCCCGTCATCCACCCCATGGAGGCGATGGAGCCCTGTCATCCATCCCATAGAGATGATGGAGCCCCGTCATCCACCCCATGGAGGTGATGAAGCCGTTATCCATCCCATGGAGGCGATGGAGCCCTGTCATCCATCCCATAGAGATGATGGAGCCCCATCATCCATCCCATGGAAATGATGGAGCCCCGTTATCCATCCCATAGAGATGATGGAGCCCCGTTATCCATCCCATGGAGGTGCTGGAGCCCCGTTATCCTTCCCATGGAGGCGATGGAGCATCTCACGTAGGTCCATGGGGCATCTCGTGTGGCCTTGAGGGGCATCTTGCCTGGCTCTGTGAGGCATCCTGTGTGTGTCTATGGGGCATCTTGCCTGGCTCCGTGGGGCATCTCATGTGGCTATGGGGCATCTTGTGGCCCCATAGGGCATCTTGCCTGGCCTTAGGGGGCATCCAGTGTGGGGTCTGTAGGGCATCTCGCCTGGTTCCATGGGGCATCCAGTGTGGCTCTATAGGGCATCTCACCTGGCTCCATAGGGCATCTTGCCTGGCTCTATGGGGCATCTCGTGTGGCTCCATAGGGCATCTTGCCAGGCTTCGTAGGGAATCCTGTATGGCTCCATAGGGCATCCTGTGTGGCTCTATGGGGCATCTTGCCTGGCTCCATAGGGCATCCCACCTGGCTCCATGGGGCATCCTGCATGGCTCCATTGGGCATCCTATGTGGCTCTATAGGGCATCCAGTCTGGCTTTGGGGGGCATTTCACCTGGATCTGTGGGGCATCTTGCCTGGCCTTGGGGGGCATCCAGTGTGGCTCCATAGGGCATCTCACCTGGCTCCATAGGGCATCCTGTGTGGCTCTATGGGGTATCTTGCCTGGCTCTGTGGGGCATCTTGCCTGGCCTTGTGGGGCATCCAGTGTGGCTCACCCGTCCTATACCCACACCTGATTAAATACCTCCCTTCCTTTGTCCCCATCAGATGCACTACAGCATGGCACTGCATTGCATTGCAAAAGGGCTTGGGTTGCACGGCATTGCATTATACTGCATGGCATGGCATTGCAAAAGGGCTTGGGTTGCATTGCACTGCATTGCATTGCACAGCATAGAATTGCAAAAGGGCTTGGGTTGCATTACATGGCCTTGCACTGTATTGCACTGCAAAAGGGCTTGGGTTGCATTGGGTTGTTTCGGGTTGCATGGCATTGCAAAAGGGCTTGGGTTGCATTGCATTGCATTGCATTGCATTGCATTGCAAAAGGGCCTGGGCTGCATTGCATTGCATTGCATTGCATTGCAAAAGGGCCTGGGTTGCATTGCATTGCATTGCATGGATAAATGGCCTGGGTTCCTTGCCTTGTATTGCATTGCAAAAGGGCTTTGGATGCATTGGGTTGCATTGCGTTGCATTGCATGGCAAAAGGGCTTGCATTGCATTGCATTGAAAGCAACGGAACAAAACAGAACAAAATAGGAGGCAGAACTTTCAGAGCAGCCATACGAAGAGCAGGACCCCCCCACACATCAAAAATAACCCCCCCCACATTAAAACAAACCCCCCCCCCCCCCCCCATGGTACCTGCGAGGAGCCCGAGGTGGGGCTGGCAGATGGAGGCTGAGGGCTGAGGGCTGGGGGGAGGAGGCCGTTCTGTGATATAATGGTGCCTATGGGGGAGATGGGGGGTTATAATGGGGGGGGTTGTAAAGGGGGGGGGGGTATAATGGGGGGGGGTTATAATGGGGGGGGGTTGTAATGGGGGGGGGTTGTTATAATGGGGGGGGGTTGTTATAATGGGGGGGGTTATAATGGGGGGGATATAAAGGGGGGGACACACTAAGGGGGGGGGATATTAAAGGGGGGGGAATATAAAGGGGGGAGATAAGGAGGAAGATATAAAGGGGAAGATTAAAGGGGGAGGATATAAAGGGGGGGGGGATTAAAAAGGGGGGGGATATTAAAGGGGGGGGATATAAAAGGGGGGAGATATAAAAGGGGGGGGATATAAAGGGGGGGATATAAAAGGGGGGGGATAAAAAGGGGGGGATATAAAAGGGGGGGATATAAAAGGGGGGGGAAATAAAGGGGAGGGGATATAAAGGGGGGGGGATATAAAGGGGGGGAATATAAAGGGGGGGAATATAAAGGGGGGGGATATAAAAGGGGGGGATATAAAAGGGTGGGGATATAAAAGGGGGGGGTATAAAAGGGGGGGGTATAAAAGGGGGGGGATATAAAAGGGGGGGTATAAAAGGGGGGGTATAAAAGGGGGGGGTTATAAAAGGGGGGGGTATAAAAGGGGGGGGATATAAAAGAGGGGGATATAAAAGGGGGGGGATATAAAAGGGGGGGGTATAAAATGGGGGGGTATAAAATGGGGGGGAGATAAAAGGGGGGGAGATAAAAGGGGGGGAGATAAAAGGGGGGGAGATAAAAGGGGGGGAGATAAAAGGGGGGGATATAAAAGGGGGGGATATAAAAGGGGGGGATATAAAAGGGGGGGATATAAAAGGGGGGGGATATAAAAGGGGGGGGATATAAAAGGGGGGGATATAAAGGGGGGGGATATAAAGGGGGGGGTATAAAAGGGGGGGGTATAAAAGGGGGGGGTATAAAAGGGGGGGATATAAAAGGGGGGGATATAAAAGGGGGGGATATAAAAGGGGGGGATATAAAAGGGGGGGGATATAAAAGGGGGGGGGATATAAAAGGGGAGGGGATATAAAAGGGGGGGGGATATAAAAGGGGGGGGATATAAAAGGGGGGGGGATATAAAAGGGGGGGATATAAAAGGGGGGGATATAAAAGGGGGGGATATAAAAGGGGGGGATATAAAAGGGGGGGGGTATAAAAGGGGGGTACCCAGGGTTAACCCCCCCCAGTCCCCTTTATTATGGTCTCACCGAAGCTCTCAGCGCTCTTGGTCCAGGCGTTAAGGTCCCATTGGAACTTCATGTCGCTCTGCGGTTCCACAGGGTCCACGATCATCTTCAGGGCACGTTGGAGCTGAAAGTGGATCTGGGGGGGGGGCACAAAAAGGGGGTAAACATTAACCCTATAGTATAGGGGAGATACCCCATTAACCCTATAGTATAGGGGGGATACCCCATTAACCCTTATAGTATAGAGGGATACCCCATTACCCCTTATAGCATAGGGGGGATACCCCATTAACCCTATAGTATAGGGGGATACCCCATTAACCCTATAGTATAGGGGGGATACCCCATTAACCCTTATAGCATAGGGGGGATACCCCATTAACCCTTATAGCATAGGGGGGATACCCCATTAACCCTTATAGCATAGGGGGGGATACCCCATTAACCCTTATAGCATAGGGGGGATACCCCATTAACCCTTATCGCATAGGGGGGATACCCCATTAACCCTTATAGCATAGGGGGGATACCCCATTAACCCTTATAGCATAGGGGATACCCCATTAACCCTTATAGCATAGAGGGGATACCCCATTAACCCTTATAGCATAGGGGGAAACCCCATTACCCCTTATAGTATAGGGGGGATGGATACCCCCATTACCCCTTATAGTATAGGGGGGATGGATACCCCCATTACCCCTTATAGTATAGGGGGGATGGATACCCCCATCACCCCTTATAGCATAGGGGGGATGGATACCCCCATTACACCCCCTTACAGCACAGAGGGGACGCTTTACACCCCCCTACGACCCCACCCCATAGCACAGGGTCCATCAGCCCCCCACCATCTTCTTGGACAGCAGCAGGGCTGTGCTGTTATCGCTGTCCAGAGCCCACGCCGTGAATCGCAGCACGTGCTCCTGGTGCTTCTGCAGTTTGGTCATGGCCCAACGCTGCCTCTCCAGCTTCTCCTGCTGCCCGTCCGTCACCTTCTGCCAGGAGGAGAACAGCGCTGTTACCTTATGGGGGGGGGTTTATGGCCCCAGAGCTGACCCTACAGGCTCATCAATTGTGATAAGTCCTGATCTATGGGGTGGTTGCCATATGAGGTGATGGGGGGGCTGGGGGGGCTGGAGGGGTCTTGGGGGAGTTGGAAGGGGGGTGAAGGGGGGTTGGAAGGGGTGGAGAGGGGGACTGGAGGGGGAGAGGGGTGTTGGATGGGAATGAGGAGGGTTGGAGGGTTTGGGAGGGGCTGGAAGGGGGAGAGGGGGGTTAGAGGGGGATGAAGGGCGGTTGGAGGGGGGTAAGAAGGGTTGAAGGAGGGTGGGAGGGAGCTGAGGGGGTTCAGAAGGGTATTTGGAAGGGGGTGAAGGGGGGCTGAAGGGGGGTGAGGGGGGTTGGAGGGGGAGTGGGGGGCTGGAAGGGGGAGAGGGGGGATGAGGGGGGGCTGGATGGGAGTGAAGGGGGATGGAGGGTGGTTGGAGGGGACTGAGGGGGGTTCGAAGGAGGTTTTGGAGGGGGTGGGAGGGAACTGAGGGGGGCTGAGGGGGGCTGGAGGGGTGTGAAGGGGGGTTGGAAGGGCGGCTGGAAGGGGTTTGGATGGTGGTGGAAGGGGGAGAAGGAGGGGATGGAAGGGGGGGATGGAGGGGGGTGAAGGGGCTGAGAATGGTTGGAGGGGGCTGAGGGGTTTGGAGGGGGGATAGGAGGGGGGTGATGAGGGGCTGGAGGGGTTTGAAAGGGGTGAAGTGGGATGGGATGGGGGTTGGAGGGGGGGTTGAGGGGGTGAAGAGAGGTTGGAGGGGGCTGAAGGGGCTGAGGAGGGTTAGAGGGGGATGAAGAGGGGCTGAAGGGAGATGGGAGGGGGGCTGGAGGGGGCTAGAGGGGATGAGGGGGGCCAGAGGGGGAATGAGGGGGGTTGGAGGGTTTGGGAGGGGCTGGAAGGGGGAGAGGGGGGTTAGAGGGGGATGAAGGGCGGTTGGAGGGGGGTAAGAAGGGTTGAAGGAGGGTGGGAGGGGGCTGAGGGGGGCTGGAGGGGGTTCAGAAGGGTATTTGGAAGGGGGTAAAGGGGGGATGAAGGGGGGTGAGGGGGGTTGGAGGGGGAGTGGGGGGCTGGAAGGGGGAGAGGGGGGATGATGGGGGGCTGGATGGGGGTGAAGGGGGTTGGAGAGTGGTCGGAGGGGGATGAGGGGGGTTGGAAGGGGGTTTTGGAGGGGGTGGGAGGGAACTGAGGAGGCTGAGGGGGGCTGGAGGGGTGTGAAGGGGGGTTGGAAGGGCGGCTGGAGGGGACTTGGATGGTGGTGGAAGGGGGAGAAGGAGGGGATGGAAGGGGGGGATGGAGGGGGGCAGAGGGGGGTTGGAAGGGGGTGAAGGGGCTGAGGGGGGTTGGAGGGGGGATAGGAGGGGGGTGATGAGGGGCTGGAGGGGGGTTGGTGAGGATGAAGTGGGATGGGATGGGGGTTGGAGGGGGGGCTGAGGGGGTGAAGAAAGGTTGGAGGGGGGTGAAGGGGCTGAGGGGGGTTAGAGGGGGATGAAGAGGGGCTGAAGGGAGATAGGAGGGGGGCTGGAGAGGGGTGATGGGGGGGCTGAGAGGATTGGAGGGGTCTTGGGGGAGTTGGAAGGGGGGTGAAGGGGGGTTGGAAGGGGTGGAGAGGGGGACTGGAGGGGGAGAGGGGTGTTGGATGGGAATGAGGGGGGTTGGAGGGTTTGGGAGGGGCTGGAAGGGGGAGAGGGGGGTTAGAGGGGGATGAAGGGCGGTTGGAGGGGGGTAAGAGGGGAGCTGGAGGGGGGTTGGAAAGGGGAGGGGGTTGGAAGGGTTGAAGGAGGGTGGGAGGGGGCTGAGGGGGGCTGGAGGGGTGTGAAGGGGGTTGGAAGGGCGGCTGGAGGGGGTTTGGATGGTGGTGGAAGGGGGATTGGAGGGGATGAAGTGGGATGGGATGGGGGTTGGAGGGGGGGCTGAGGGGGTGAAGAGAGGTTGGAGGGGGGTGAAGGGGCTGAGGGGGGTTGGAGGGGGATGAAGAGGGGCTGAAGGGAGATGGGAGGGGGGCTGGAGGGGGGTGAAGGGGATGAGGGGGGCCAGAGGGGGAATGAGGGGGGTTGGAGGGTTTGGGAGGGGCTGGAAGGGGGAGAGGGGGGTTAGAGGGGGATGAAGGGCGGTTGGAGGGGGGTAAGAAGGGTTGAAGGAGGGTGGGAGGAGGCTGAGGGGGTTCAGAAGAGTATTTGGAAGGGGCTGAAGGGGGGTGAGGGGGGTTAGAGGGGGAGTGGGGGGCTGGAAGGGGGAGAGGGGGGATGAGGGGGGGCTGGATGGGGGTGAAGGGGGTTGGAGGGTGGTTGGAGGGGGCTGAGGGGGGTTGGAAGGAGGTTTTGGAGGGGGTGGGAGGGAACTGAGGAGGCTGAGGGGGGCTGGAGGGGTGTGAAGGGGGGTTGGAAGGGCGGCAGGAGGGGGCTCGGATGGTGGTGGAAGGGGGAGAAGGTGGGGATGGAAGGGGGGGATGGAGGGGGGCAGAGGGGGGTTGGAAGGGGGTGAAGGGGCTGAGGGGTTTGGAGGGGGGATAGGAGGGGGGTGATGAGGGGCTGGAGGGGGGTTGGAGGGGGTGAAGTGGGATGGGATGGGGGTTGGAGGAGGGGCTGAGGGGGTGAAGAGAGGTTGGAGGGGGGTGAAGGGGCTGAGGGGGGTTAGAGGGGGATGAAGAGGGGCTGAAGGGAGATGGGAGGGGGGCTGGAGGAAGGTGATGGGGGGGCTGGGGGGGTTGGAGGGGTCTTGGGGGAGTTGGAAGGGGGGTGAAGGGGCGTTGGAAGGGGTGGAGAGGGGGACTGGAGGGGGAGAGGGGTGTTAGATAGGAATGAGGAGGGTTGGAGGGTTTGGGAGGGGCTGGAAGGGGGAGAGGGGGGTGAGAGGGGGATGAAGGGCGGTTGGAGGGGGGTAAGAAGGGTTGAAGGAGGGTGGGAGGGGGCTGAGGGGGGCTGGAGGGGGTTCAGAAGGGTATTTGGAAGGGGGTGAAGGGGGATGAAGGGGGGTGAGGGGGGTTAGAGGGGGAGTGGGGGGCTGGAAGGGGGAGAGGGGGGATGATGGGGGGCTGGATGGGGGTGAAGGGGGTTGGAGGGTGGTCGGAGGGGGCTGAGGGGGGTTGGAAGGAGGTTTTGGAGGAGGTGGGAGGGAACTGAGGAGGCTGAGGGGGGCTGGAGGGGTGTGAAGGGGGGTTGGAAGGGCAGTTGGAGGGGGCTTGGATGGTGGTGGAAGGGGGAGAAGGAGGGGATGGAAGGGGGGGATGGAGGGGGGCAGAGGGGGGTTGGAAGGGGGTGAAGGGGCTGAGAGGGGTTGGAGGGGGCTGAGGGGTTTGGAGGGGGGATAGGAGGGGGGTGATGAGGGGCTGGAGGGGGGTTGAAGGGGATGAAGTGGGATGGGGATTGGAGGGGGGGCTGAGGGGGTGAAGAGAGGTTGGAGGGGGGTGAAGGGGCTGAGGGGGGTTAGAGGGGGATGAAGAGGGGTTGAAGGGAGATGGGAGGGGGGCTGGAGGGGATGAGGGGGCCCAGAGGGGGAATGAGGGGGGTTGGAGGGTTTGGGAGGGGCTGGAAGGGGGAGAGGGGGGTTACAGGGGGATGAAGGGCGGTTGGAGGGGGGTAAGAAGGGTTGAAGGAGGATGGGAGGGGGCTGAGGGGGGCTGGAGGGGGTTCAGAAGGGTATTTGGAAGGGGGTGAAGGGGGGATGAAGGGGGTGAGGGGGGTTGGAGGGGGAGTGGGGGGCTGGAAGGGGGAGAGGGGGGATGAGGGGGGGCTGGATGGGGGTGAAGGGGGTTGGAGGGTGGTCGGAGGGGGATGAGGGGGGTTGGAAGGAGGTTTTGGAGGGGGTGGGAGGGAACTGAGGAGGCTGAGGGGGGCTGGAGGGGTGTGAAGGGGGGTTGGAAGGGGGGGAGGGGGGTTGGAAGGGCGGCTGGAGGGGGTTTGGATGGTGGTGGAAGGGGGAGAAGGAGGGGATGGAAGGGGGGGATGGAGGGGGGCAGAGGGGGATTGGAAGGGGTGAAGGGGCTGAGCGGGGTTGGAGGGGGGATAGGAGGGGAGTGATGAGGGGCTGGAGGGGATGAAGTGGGATGGGATGGGGGTCGGAGGGGGGGCTGAGGGGGTGAAGAGAGGTTGGAGGGGGGTGAAGGGGCTGAGGGGGGTTAGAGGGGGATGAAGAGGGGCTGAAGGGAGATGGGAGGGGGGCTGGAGGGGGGTGAAGGGGATGAGGGGGGCCAGAGGGGGAATGAGGGGGGTTGAAGGGTTTGGGAGGGGCTGGAAGGGGGAGAGGGGGGTTAGAGGGGGATGAAGGGCGGTTGGAGGGGGGTAAGAAGGGTTGAAGGAGGGTGGGAGGGGGCTGAGGGGGGCTGGAGGGGGTTCAGAAGGGTATTTGGAAGGGGGTGAAGGGGGGCTGAAGGGGGGTGAGGGGGGTTGGAGGGGGAGTGTGGGGCTGGAAGGGGGAGAGGGGGATGAGGGGGAGCTGGATGGGAGTGAAGGGGGTTGGAGGGTGGTCGGAGGGGATGAGGGGGGTTGGAAGGAGGTTTTGGAGGGGGTGGGAGGGAACTGAGGGGGGCTGGAGGGGCATGAAGGGGGTTGGGGGGGTGAGGGGGAGGCTGGAGGGGGGGAGTGAGGGAGGAGAGGGGGGCTGGGGGGGCTAGGGGCTAAATGGGGCTTAGGGAGGGCTGGAAGGGGGTGAAGAGGGGTTGGGGGACTGGAGGGGGCAGAGGGGGGCTGGAAGGGTGTGAAAAGGGTTTGGAGTGGGGAGAGGGGGCTTGGATGGGGGTCAGAGCGGGATGAAGGGGGACTGGAGAGGGTTGGAGGGGGTGGAGAGGGGGGTTGGAAGGGGGTTTTGATGGGGGTGAGGAATGAGGGGGGCTGGAGGGTTTGGGAGGGGCTGGAGGGGGGGGAGGGGGGTTAGAGGGGGGTAAGAGGGATTGGAAGGGGGTAAGAGGGGAACTGGAGGGGGGTTGGAAAGGGGTTTTGGAGGGGGTGGGAGGGAGCTGAGGGGGACTGGAGGGGGGTGAGGGGGCTTGGATGGTGGTGGAAGGGGGAGAAGAGGGGTGGAAGGGAGGATGGAAGGGGGAGGATGGAAAGGGGGGGAGTGGAAGGGGAGAGGGGGGGATGGAGGGGGGCAGAGAGGGGGGTTGGAAGGGGGTTTGTAGGGGGCTGAAGGGGCTGAGGGGGTCGAAGGGGGTGGAGACGGGGGTGATGGGGGAGAGGGGGGTGAAGGGGGCTGAGGGGGATGAGAGAGGTTGGAGGGGGAGTGAGGGGGCGGGAGGGAGCTGAGGGGGGCTGGAGGGATGTTGGAGGGGGATGAAGGGGCTGAGGGGGGGTTGGAGGTGGGTAGGAGGGGGGTCAGAGGGGCTGAGGGGGGCGTTGTAAGGAGGAGAGGGGGCTGGAGGGGGGTGAAGGGGGGAAGGAGGTGGGCTGGAGGGGGGTGAGGGGGTTTGGAAGGGGGGGGTGAAGGGGCTGAAGGGGGTTGGAGAGTTTGGGAAGGGCTGGAAGGGGGAGAGGAGGGTTAGAGGGGTTGAATGGGGGTGGGAGGGGGCTGAGGGGAGGGGCAAGATGGGGGGTGGAGGGGGGGAGAAGGTGGGCGGGGGGTGGGAAGGGGGGTTTGAGGATGGAGAAGGGAAGCAGAGCGTTACCTGGGCGTCGCTCACCAGCACCCTGGCCCTCTTGTTGAGCTCCTTCATGATGTGCAATATGGCTGTTTTCACATCCACCTGCACCTGCTTCTGGATATCGGAGACCTGGCGGATGCTGATAAGAGATTTGGGGGGGGGGGAAAAAGAAGGGGTTAAAGGTGGGCAGTGTCACCATTGGGGGGCAAATATGTCCTCAAAGAAGGGGGGGGGGGGGGGGTTAAAGCCCCCCACTAACGGTAGGTGGAGGGTAAAGTCCCCCAATAGGGGTAGGGGGGGTTAAAAAAGCCCCCTTGGGGTAGGTGGGGGGGAAAAGACCCCCCTAGGGATAGGTGGGGGGGTAAGAGCCCCCCCATAGGGGTTGGTGGGGGCACAATCCCCCCCTAGAGGTAGGTGGGGGGGTAAGAGTCCCTCTAGAGGAAGGAGGGGGAGTAAAAGATCCCAACCCAGGGGTACGAAGGAGGGTAAAAGACCCCCCCTAAGGGTACGTGGGGTGGTAAGAGCCCCCCAAGGAGTAGGTGTGGGGGGAAAAGACCCCCTTAGAGGAAGGAGGGGGGGTAAAAGACCCCAACCCAGGGGTACAAAGGAGGGTAAAAGACCCCCCATAAGGGTACGTGGGGGGGGTAAGAGCCCCCCAAGGGGTAGGTGGGGGGAGGTAAGAGCCCACCCTAGGGGTAGGTGGGGGTGGAAAGCCCCCCCAGGCATAGGAAGGGGAGAAAAGCCCCCCCTAGGGGTAGGTGGGGGGTAAAAGCCTCCTAGGGGTAGGTGGGGGGGAAAAGATCGCCCTAGGGGAAGGAGGGGGGTTAAAAGCCCCCCCCAAGGGGTAGATGGGGGGGGGTAGGGGGAAGACCCCCCAAGGGGTAGGTTGTGGGGGGGTTAAAAGCCCCCCCTAGGGGTTGGTGAGGGCACAATCCCCCCCTAGAGGTAGGTGGGGGGGTAAAAGCCCCCCAAGGAGTAGGTGGGGGGGGAAAAGAACCCCCTAGTGGTAGGAGGGGGTGGTAAGAGCCCCCCTAGGGGTACGTGGGGGGGGGGTAAAAGCCCCCCCACAGGGGTTGGTTGGGGCACAATCCCCCCATAGGGGTAGGTGGGGGGGTAAGAGCCCCCCTAGAGATAGGAGGGGGGGTAAAAGACCCCCACCCAGGGGTACAAAGTAGGGTAAAAAACCCCCCTAGGAATACGTGGGGGGGGTAAGAGCCCCCCTAGGGTAGGGAGGTAATAGCACACCCTAGGGGTAGGTGGGGGGGTAAGAGCCTCCCCATAGGGTTTGATGGGGGCACAATCCCCCCCTAGAGGTAGGTGGGGGGGTAAGAGTCCCTCTAGAGGAAGAATGGGGGGTAAAAGACCCCAACCCAGGGGTACGAAGGAGGGTAAAAGACCCCCCTAGGGGTAGGTGGGGGGGGTAAAAGCCCACCCTAGGAGTAGGTTGGGGGGAAAGACCCCCCTAGGGGTAGGTGGGGGGGTAAGAGCCCCCCTAGAGGAAGGAGGGGGGGTAAAAGACCCCCCCCAGGGGTACGAGGGGAGGGTAAAAGACCCCACTAGGGGTAGGTTGGGGGGGTAAAAGCCCCCCCATAGGGGTTGGTTGGGGCACAATATCCCCCTAGGGGTAGATGGGGGGTAAAGGCCCCCCCAAGGAGTAGGTGGGGGGGAAAAGAACCCCCTAGTGGTAGGAGGGGGTGGTAAGAGCCCCCCTAGGGGTACGTGGGTGGGGGGTAAAAGCCCCCCACAGGGGTTGGTTGGGGCACAATCCCCCCCTAGAGGTAGGTGGGGGGGTAAGAGCCCCCCTAGGGAAGGAGGGGGGGGTAAAAGACCCCACCCAGGGGTACGAGGGAGGGTAAAAGACCCCACTAGGGGTAGGTTGGGGGGGTAAAAGCCCCCCCATAGGGGTTGGTTGGGGCACAATGCCCCCCTAGAGGTAGGTGGGGGGGTAAAAGCCCCCCCAAGGAGTAGGTGGGGGGGAAAAGAACCCCCTAGTGGTAGGAGGGGGTGGTAAGAGCCCCCCTAGGGGTAGGTGGGGGGGTAAGAGCCTCCCCATAGGGGTTGGTTGGGGCACAATCCCCCCCCTAGGGGTAGGTGGGGGGGGGTAAAAGCCCCCCATAGGGGTAGGGGGGGCACGTACCAGCTGCAGACTTCCTTTGTGGATTGCTGCAGGTTGGCGTGTTTGT